>NC_056461.1:35115107-35415107 GCF_018296145.1 Oncorhynchus tshawytscha | reverse complement strand
TCTCTTTCTCCCTGGACCCTTTCAGTCACCTTAAGAATCCAGGCATTGCTCAGAAGATCCAGAAACTGATAGATGTGGGACTGATAGCCATCCGGTGAGGAGAACAGGGCCAGAACCCATGAAGAACCAACCGCAAGACCACAGAGGATCAAGATGCCATTCCCTTAAGATATAACCCCCCCCTCTCCCTTATACCCTCAAAATGATACTGTATGCCATCTCGCCCAAACTTCAACCAACAAAGGGTTTCATTTTCTTTGTCCATTTTTACGGCCTTAATGAAATTGTACTTAGTGTCTTCCTCATCACAGAACTCTATGAAACAAATCATTTGATTGGGCAAACTTATCAAACACCTATTACTGGAGCAGCAGACCAGGCTAGAGCTTTGGTTGGCACAATGACACTGCATTCATATCAGTGCTGCAGCTTACAACAAAACAAGTAAAGTTCTATTTGGGTGTTGAACCATGATGTCAAGGTGCAATATGACTGCTTCATTTTTCTCTTCCTTTGTTTATTTTAAGACTGCTGAGACCAGCAGTCTTAAATAACTGTAGGGCGCCTGACTAAGATTTCTCCCTTTCTGGACAGTATATCTTTCATAAATTCAGGTCAATGTAGTTGTGCTACTGGTGTACAGGCTTACGATCTCATAATACTGTGCTTTCCAGATCTTTAGAAATGAATGTTGCTTGGTCATGGAAGTACTGATCTTGGGATCCGCATTGGATGACAGCTGTGTAAGTTAAATGGTGATTTAACTTTTTTGAATATCTTCTCTCGTCATGAAACCCCTTTGACTGGTAATACAGAGCAGAGAGAAGTGTTATCTCTAGTTGGCGCTTGTATTAAAGCTCTTCTGCTTCACATGGCGCACAAAAAATCTACCAGCCAACAACTGCAGGATATTGTTTCTTAAGACCTTTAATGTCATACTCAAGGATGTTTTGTTTGTCAGATTCTGACAGTAATGTGGGAGGGTTGTGTTAAAATATATGTACTGTTCCCCAAGCTTTTTTTTTTTCTTTCACATTTCACCATAGCCTTGCTATGCTAGAGTTCTTCAGGACTCTGGGTGCCAGTAGACTAGACATGGCAGATTTGAGTCTGTGATTACACAACCAGTCCATTATCAGAAGTGGCACCCACACATGCTTTATGTCAAGACAAATCCCCAGAAGTGTAATGTACAAGTGAAATTGAATCCTGTTCTGCAAAATATATCTGAATGTATTTTTAAGTTAATTTGTGTCTGTGGTTATGTCCTTACTCTTTTCCAACGGGAAGACCCCTCAAAGCATATTAAGATTGTGCTAATCTGCATGGATTTGCAGACTGCTTAATTAAAAAATCCCACTTTTTAAACTGAACAAAAATATAAATGCAACACGCACTAATTTAAAAGATTTTACTAAGTTGCAGTTCATATAAGGAAATCAATTTAAACAAGTTCATTAGGCCTTAATCTATGGATTTCACGACTGGGCAGGGTATAGGCCCAGCCAATCAGAATGAGTTTTATAGACAGAATTAGACCTCATTTTCAGATGATCCTGCAGGTGAAGAGGGCGGATGTGGAGGTCCTGGGCTGGCGTGGTTACATGTGGTCTGAGGTTATGAGACCGTTTGGACGTACTGCCAAATACTCTTCAATGACATTGGAGGCTGTTTATGATAGAGAAATTAACATTAAATTATCTGACAACAGCTGTGGTGGACATTCTTGCAGTCAGCTTGCCAATAGCACACTCCCTCAACTTGAGACATCTGTGGTGTTGTGTGACTACTGCACGTTTTAGATTGGCCTTTTATTGTCCCCAGCAAAAGGGGCACCTGTGTAATTATCATGCTGTTTAATCAGCTTCTTCATATGCCACACCTGTCAGGTGGATGTATTATCTTGGCAAAGGAGAAAGGTTCACTAACAGGGACTGAAACAAATGTATGCACAAAATCTGAGAGAAATATGAATTTTGTTAATATGGAAAATGTCCAGGATCTTTTATTTCAGCTCATGAAACATTACATGTGTTTATATTTTTGTTCAGTATAAATGTATGAGAAGTATTTATCCAATGCCCTGAAAACAAACCTTGACCTTATGACAAGACTTGCCATTTTTATACATCTTAACCTTGAATCTATCTTAAACTCATGATTTGCCTCTCATTAACCACTAGAGGGCATTACTCACCAAGCCCTCAGGAGTGTCTCAAATTCACCCTACCTACCCGTTCACAAACTAGCCAAGTTCTCATCATGATATAAAAAATGGTTGCATACATATTTTAGATGGCAACTAATCAAGGTGTTCTAACTATCCCAATTCCAATATGTGTTTACTAGTTGATTTGATTTGTATATCCTATGCGTAACTATTGTCTCACATGTTTCTCAGAAACAATATCTGATGATAAACTCCCCCTTAAAGAAAAATGGCATGTAAAAGCGGAACAGTTACCGCTCTCTTGACATTTGCTCACACACAGGATGAGACCGCAGCAACTAAGACGTTGTGAGAGAGACAGGAGGAAGTAACAGGCAGATTTCACAAGCTGCAAAGAAAGACAGAGGGCACCTATTGTTTGACTGAAGAAAATTAGTTTGGGACTTACAACTAGGTAAGGGAACAACAATGTCCTGTCAGGGCAGAGAGTACAAGTATGCTATATGAAAATAAAGACAGGGTGATGTTGAGGAACAGATTCTGAATAGTTAATTACTGATGTAACATTTTATTATGCCTATGATAGTCTAAAAGTAAAGAAAGGACGGATAGAAAAAATTGGATAGGAGTATGGGTGTAATTTCACAGATGATTGAGAAAGGGGTCATTCATTTACAGGAAGTAATACGGTTCTGGTTTCCTATCTTATAATTACAACATAATGAGGTTTATGCTGGTGGAGTACTTCATTTCAATATATTTTAATGTGGGGGTTTGCTAAGAAGGTCACGTGCAGAGCAGACAAGATTTTTCCTGTAGTTTTATTCACTGTATTACCTGATCTCACCCTTTTTTGTCTGATCTAATAACCATACATTGTCTATCAATGTTCAGTATTTCACTTGCAATGAGAAAACAATAATTTTAGATTTCATTGAGAAGAATTTTAATATTGGGTGTTTCTATCTTAAATGTGTTAATACAGATGGATTTATTACCACTATAATACCTTAAAAATGAGAGTTGATCGTTAGTTCTATGATGTAGCATCAGCTATCACAATTAACACCTGATAATTGAGTGATAATTGTCACTGTGATGATGAGTGCTATATTTTCCCTCTCTGTAAGTATGGCTGCCTGGGATCTGTCTGTGACAGTGGAGGAGCTTGGCCCAGAGGCCCCACCCCTCAAAGTTAGCGTGACCTCAGACCTGCACATTGGTGGCGTCATTCTCAAAATTGTGGAGAAGACACGTGAGTTCCCTACCAATGTACACTTCAACTTCCATCCATCTTGGTAGTATATTAAAGACAATAGTATATTTAAGCAACCAGGCCCGAGGGGTTGTGTTATATGACCAATATACCACAACTAAGGGCTGTTCTTAGGCATGACGCAAGTGCCTGGACACAGCTCTTAGCTGTGTTATATTGGCCATATATCCCAAACCCCTGAGGTGCCTTATTGCTATTATAAACTGGTTACCAACGTAATTAGAACAGTAAAAATTAATGTTTTGTACATGGTCTGATATACCACGGCTGTCAGCCAATCAGCATTCAGGGCTTGAACCACCCAGTTTATAATTTCAGATTGCATATGAACATCTATTTCATATACAACCGTGGGGTGTAGAGTATTAAGTTATTATTCCTTCATACTCCACAACATCTGTAAGTCAGACAAAACAACATTCCAAATATCTATGCAAATGAAAACAACAGACTGTACTGTATTTGGAGTGTGAAATATGATCACCACCAGGCACCATAGATGTGTTCATATACATCATCGCCAGACACCTCTCTGTCCACTCCAGAGATAAAGAAGGATTGGTCAGACCATGCCCTGTGGTGGGAACAGAAGCAGCAGTGGCTTCTCCGACCATCCTGGACCCTTGAGAAGTATGAAATCCATGCCGACGCTCGCCTGAGCCTCACCCCCCAGCACAAGCCTCTAAGACTGGGGCTACCCAACGGGACCACCCTGAGGCTTCAGGCCTGCTTCTCTCGTCCAGTCTTCCAAACGGTCATGGAGGTCTGTCATCTGCTGAGTAAGTAAATATATGAAGAAGAGTTCCCACCTAAATAAAGTAAGAGATTCTTCTTATTGTTGCAGATGTTAATCCGTAGCCCCTTACACTGCTTCCCTCTGGTCATCCTCAGACCTGCGTCACCCAGAGGAGCTGTCGTTGTTACGGCCAATGGAGGTGAAGAAAAAGAAAAAAGACAAGGAGGCAGAAGAGGAAGTAGTATACGATCTAACAGGCCTTCGGACCTCATCAGGTAGGTCCAGTCGAATTGGAGGTACACTTCAAATTTCTAAATGGCTGAATAACATTCCGTACAGTATCTTTCACTGTACAGCACATACCAAATACTGTGTAACATATCCTAACTGCATATGTAATAACGACAGGTCCAGCTCACACCCTGTCCAATGGCATGCCTATGCACTTTGCTGACTCACTGCAGACTGAGGCTGTGTATAAGATGTTGTCTGTCAGCCTACCTGCACCTGCTCCTGAGACTATCACCAAGATGCCCCGTCCCACCAGCCTTATGGACAAGGCACAAGTTCACAGCAGGTGCGTGTCTTGTTTATGTGGGCACAGCACACATAGATATGTTTATGTAGGTTACTCTGTGTGATAGAGGGTGTAATTAAATCTGTGTTTTCTTAATTTCATTAGATGGCTGGATTCGTCTCGTTCTCTGCTCCAACAGAGAGTGCAGGAGCATGACAGGCTGCTACTACGCTTCAAATACTACTGCTTCCATGACCTGGATCCCAAGGTAGGCCTGCACCACACTTTCTGAGGGGCTATCGATTATTTCCTTTGTTTACCTCATGGTGGCCATGAATTTGGCTGTGTGTAATCTGTCACTTTATCTGCCTTGTCTCCGTCTCCAGTATGATGCGGTCCGTCTGACCCAGCTGTATGAGCAGGCTCGCTGGGCCATCTTGCTGGAGGATGTTGACTGCACAGAGGAAGAGATGATGCTCTTTGCTGCCCTTCAGGTAAACAACGACTGATTGAAATGTCACCAAAGGTTTTTCCCTGTCTGTGACACATTGCTTCCCTTCTCTTTCACAATGTTATACGTTTGTGTATGTGCTTTGTGTGTGTGTACACTATCCTCAGTACCACATTGGTAAGGTGTCTCTGTCAGAGCCCCAGCCGATGACATCATGTCCTGCCATGGATGATCTTGACTCTGCCCTTCAGTGTTTGGAGGTGAAGATGGAAGCGGAGGAGAGTATCACTGCGGACATGCTGGTTAGTCCCTCTGAGTCGGTAAAGGCTATACGGACACTCCTGACCTGCAAACCAATTTTTCATCTCAGAATTGGTTCAAATGAGGTTAGGGTTAAGGTTAAGGGTTTGGTTAAGGTTAGGGTTAAAGGAAAATTCCACTCAAAAACTATCTTTAAGTATTTGTTTCATTAGTCCATTGTTGATATAGTCCCAAAATGTTTTGCATGTCAACAATCAAGTTTTCAAGATATAGAACTTTCAAAATGCAGAAATACAGCGGTATGATGCATTTAGCCGGTATGATGCATTTAGCCGGTATGATGCATTTAGCCGGTATGATGCATTTAGCATCATATTGCATCATATGATGCTAAATGCATCATACCGGCTGTATTTCAGTATTTTTAAAGTGATATATCTTGAAAACTTGATTGCTGACATGCAAAACACTATACTGTAACGGTCTGTAGCTGTGGCCATAGCCGATTTGTAAGGCAGCAGGAAAGAAGTTGAATTGCAACTGCACATGAAAACACAAAATAGACCTATGATTTTATCTCTACACAGGAAACAATGACGGTAGCACCAGAGCTGCAGGACTACTTGAAAATCTTCAGGTAAGATGGGTTGACAATGTACATCATTGTTGGCTGGCTGAATGCCCTCTGATTTCAGATCCATCTTTCTGCCGGTGACAACCTTTTCCTGCCTTGGATTTTAGATTGGATATCGATCACGCAAGATATA
Source organism: Oncorhynchus tshawytscha (assembly GCF_018296145.1). Classification (NCBI taxonomy): domain Eukaryota; kingdom Metazoa; phylum Chordata; class Actinopteri; order Salmoniformes; family Salmonidae; genus Oncorhynchus; species Oncorhynchus tshawytscha. The sequence goes on along the minus strand of NC_056461.1, from coordinate 35,408,929 downwards.
TGAGACTTTCGGATAGTCTTGAGGAGTTTCTATGAGACATACGCATACTCACCCACACACTCCCAAGCAAACACACACTCCGATGCAGCCACAGTTATATTGACATGCACACTCACACACATTCAACTGCATACCCTTTCCAATGTTGCAGAAAAACGTTAGCATTTTAGTAGTACTTTGTTTTATCTCACTTTCTCCGACCTAGACCAAAAAGACTGACACTAAAGGGCTATAAACAGTTCTGGTTCGCATTCAACAACACATCCATCTCCTACTACAAGAGTAAAGAGGAGAGCCTCAAGGAACCCATTCAGCAGATGAACCTCAAAGGTAAAATGCACTGACATACGCTGTTGGGAAACTGCACACCTAGCTACATGCACATATACTCAGCCCACATTTTCGCAACCACACAAGCTGATACCACTGCAAAGATGTGTACATACAGCATCTATTCTAGTACGTAGAGCTTCAGAAATGACGTTTGACACAAGATTTCACTTCTGGGTCAATCAATATTATTGTAGATATAATGAATCGCTGATGACTTCAATAAGCCAAGTGAGTCTAACCTGGCCACTTAAGACACTGTTGTGCTCCCCAGGCTGTGAGGTGGCCCCAGACGTTAGTGTGGCTGGTCAGAAGTTCTGCATCAGACTGCTGATCCCTGGGGCTGAGGGCATGAACGAAGTCTACCTACGCTGTGAGAATGTAAGGAACTCAACTCTCAGCTCACTCTGTTTAGATAATTCTTCCCATGAATGAGAAGCTATTCATATCATCCTATGCAGCCTTTTCCAAGGAATAGACTCAACTGCTACATATAAATGTACTAAGTCCTGCTATGTCATGCTCGGCTATGGTATATTTCCATCTTATGTCCATTAATCTCCTGTCACTAGGAGCTGCAGTACAGCAGGTGGATGGCAGCTTGCCGTTTAGCCTCCAAAGGGAAGACACTAGCAGACAGCTCTTTCTCTAGTGAGGTGCAGAATATCCAGTCCTTCCTGGCCATGCAGCGAACCAACCCTGGGGCCAATACTGCTCAGACTGATGACAGCATCAACACATACAGCCTTGTATCCCCACGCTACCACAAAAAGTACAAAGCCAAACAGGTAAGAGTCATGGTGATCTGGGGGAAACTCATGTAATATTACAGAATGTACGATAATAGAATCAACCATAACGTTCAAACTTGACTCCAGTGATTCTAACCATTCCTCTGTTCTGTCAGCTAACTCCACGCATCCTGGAAGCCTATCAGAATGTGGCCCAGCTCCCTCTAACAGATGCCCTCCTCAGGTTTCTTCAAATCTGGCAGGGTCTACCTGACTTTGGGGTGTCCTATTTTGTGGTGAGGTGAGTACTTGTCCTTTTGTCAAATATTTTCCATCTATCCGCCTTGTCAGCATAGCACTACATCTTTTCTCACTTGAAATGACCCAAGTTCTACACATTTCCTGTATAATCACAGGTTTAAGGGATGCCGTAAAGATGAAGTCCTTGGGGTCACCAACAACCGTCTCATCCGCATTGACCTCAGCATAGGAGATGTGGTGAAGACATGGAGATACAACACCATGAGACAGTGGAATGTCAACTGGGATATTCAACAGGTGAGACATCTCACTGTCTGCCTAATGTGTCTTCATCTATATCTTACTAGGTCTGTCTACTGTATTGTATCAAATATGTACCAACTAATTATGACTTAAATGTTTATCTGAAGAAGACCTATAAGTGGAATCGATTGTTAAACCTCTTTTCTTTATTCCAGATGGCCATTGAGTTCAATGGCAATGTTAACATTGCCTTCAGCTGTGTGACTGCAACCTGCAAGATTGTGCACGAGTACATTGGGGGCTACATCTTCATGGCCACACGCACCAAAGAGCAGGCCGAGGTGTTGAACCAGGAGCTCTTCTTCAAACTGACTGGTGGTCATGAAGCCATCTAAACATCCATGAATATCTGTATCTCAGAATGCACCTCTTCATGGTTTTACGTTACATGGACATGCAGTATTAGAACAGGTTGTCAGAGTGACCAAGACTTTCAATGGGAAACTGGTCAGTTGAACACGTTCTGCATAGGCTACCATTTCCACAATTGTATTGTTATTACTCAACCATACAATATGTTTTTCTGGCGTTATAAAAGTCCATTTAGTTTTCAAATGTTTGTGTATTTTTGTATTGAAATGTATTCAATAGGCTACATCAATAATATTAAATGAATGGCAAGCAAAACAAATGGCTTATTATTTGCTCTGTTGTTGTGGTTGTTAAAAATAATAAGATGTAAAAGGTGCACATTTATCACCAAGGCATAAAGCCTGATGGAAGGATGGAGGCCATAGAAGTCTGACGGAGGAAACTTTTTGCCCACTGCAGATGGCTATGTCGGTTTTGTTGTTGTCATTATTTCGATTTTTCAGGGGGTTGCAGCAACACCCCTACTTCCCATGTCTATGAGGCAGGCCTACATTCACAGTCAGACAAAGGCTGTTTTAGGCTTATCTCACAGGACTGAATAATTCAGCTTTATTAGTTTAAATTTTTATTAGTCGTACATTGAGCTCCAAAGTATGTTTTGTTGTTGTTTTGGCTCTGTACTCCCACACTTTGGATTTGAAATGATAAGTTCAGACTGTCAACTTTAAATTTAGGGTATTTTCATCTAAATCTGGTGAACTGTTTAGAAATTAAAGCACTTTTTGTACTTAGTCCCCTCCATTTTAGTGGGCTAAAAGTATTAGGACAAATTCCCTCATATGTGTATTAAAGTAGTAAAAAGTGAAGTCTTTGGTCCCATATTCATAACACACAATGACTACATCAAGCTTGTGACTACACATCTGTTAGATGCATTTGCTGTTTGTTTTGGTTGTGTTTCAGATGATTTTGTCCCCAATAGAAATTAATGGTAAATAATTTATTGTGTCATTTTGGAGTCACTTTTATTGTAAATAAGAATAGAATATGCTTCTAAACACTTCTACATTAACGGAAAATCCTGAATGAATCGTGAATAATGATGAGTGAGTTCATATATCCTACCCCAAAGACATGACAGAATTCTTTGGGGGTATGGTATTTGTGCATATGTAATTTTTTCACTCATCATTATTCACGATTAATTCAGGATTATTCCTAATAATGGTAGCATCCACATTAATGTAGAAGTGGCTGGCCTTCTAGGCAGAGTTGCAAAGAAAAAGCCATATCTCAGACTGGCCAATAAAAATAAAAGATTAAGAACACAGACACTGGACAGAGGAACTCTACCTAAAAGCTCAGCATCCCGGAGTCGCCTCTTCACTGTTGACGTTGAGACTGGTGTTTTGTGGATACTATTTAATGAAGCTACCAGTTGAGGACTTGTGAGGCGTCTGTTTCTCAAACTAGACACTCTAATGTACTTGTCCTCTTGCTCAGTTTATTTTATTTTAATTTTATTTTACCTTTATTTAACCAGGTAGGCAAGTTGAGAACAAGTTCTCATTTACAATTGCGACCTGGCCAAGATAAAGCAAAGCAGTTCGACAGATACAACGACACAGAGTTACACATGGAGTAAAACAAACATACAGTCAATAATACAGTATAAACAAGTCTATATACAATGTGAGCAAATGAGGTGAGAAGGGAGGTAAAGGCAAAAAAGGCCATGGTGGCAAAGTAAATACAATATAGCAAGTAAAACACTGGAATGGTAGTTTTGCAATGGAAGAATGTGCAAAGTAGAAATAAAAATAATGGGGTGCAAAGGAGCAAAATAAATAAATAAATTAAAATTAAATACAGTTGGGAAAGAGGTAGTTGTTTGGGCTAAATTATAGGTGGGCTATGTACAGGTGCAGTAATCTGTGAGCTGCTCTGACAGTTGGTGCTTAAAGCTAGTGAGGGAGATAAGTGTTTCCAGTTTCAGAGATTTTTGTAGTTCGTTCCAGTCATTGGCAGCAGAGAACTGGAAGGAGAGGCGGCCAAAGAAAGAATTGGTTTTGGGGGTGACTAGAGATATATACCTGCTGGAGCGTGTGCTACAGGTGGGAGATGCTATGGTGACCAGCGAGCTGAGATAAGGGGGGACTTTACCTAGCAGGGTCTTGTAGATGACATGGAGCCAGTGTGTTTGGCGACGAGTATGAAGCGAGGGCCAGCCAACGAGAGCGTACAGGTCGCAATGGTGGGTAGTATATGGGGCTTTGGTGACAAAACGGATTGCACTGTGATAGACTGCATCCAATTTGTTGAGTAGGGTATTGGAGGCTATTTTGTAAATGACATCGCCAAAGTCGAGGATTGGTAGGATGGTCAGTTTTACAAGGGTATGTTTGGCAGCATGAGTGAAGGATGCTTTGTTGCGAAATAGGAAGGGTCTGGAAGGAGAGTTTACAGTCTAACCAGACACCTAAGTATTTGTAGTTGTCCACGTATTCTAAGTCAGAGCCGTCCAGAGTAGTGATGTTGGACAGGCGGGTAGGTGCAGGTAGCGATCGGTTGAAGAGCATGCATTTAGTTTTACTTGTATTTAAGAGCAATTGGAGCAATTGGTGCCTTTCTAAGGTCTTCGAAAGCCAAGTCAACAAACAGATTACCGACCATTTCGAATCTCACCATACCTTCTCTGCTATGCAATCTGGTTTCAGAGCTGGTCATGGGTGCACCTCAGCCACGCTCAAGGTCCTAAACGATATCTTAACCGCCATCGATAAGAAACATTACTGTGCAGCCGTATTCATTGATCTGGCCAAGGCTTTCGACTCTGTCAATCACCACATCCTCATCGGCAGACTCGACAGCCTTGGTTTCTCAAATAATTGCCTCGCCTGGTTCACCAACTACTTCTCTGATAGAGTTCAGTGTGTCAAATCGGAGGGTCTGCTTTTCCGGACCTCTGGCAGTCTCAATGGGGGTGCCACAGGGTTCAATTCTTGGACCGACTCTCTTCTCTGTATACATCAATGAGGTCGCTCTTGCTGCTGGTGAGTCCCTGATCCACCTCTACGCAGACGACACCATTCTGTATACTTCCGGCCCTTCTTTGGACACTGTGTTAACAACCCTCCAGGCAAGCTTCAATGCCATACAACTCTCCTTCCGTGGCCTCCAATTGCTCTTAAATACAAGTAAAACTAAATGCATGCTCTTCAACCGAACGCTACCTGACCCTACCAGCCTGTCCAACATCACTACTCTGGACGGCTCTGACTTAGAATACGTGGACAACTACAAATACTTAGGTGTCTGGTTAGACTGTAAACTCTCCTTCCAGACCCATATCAAACATCTCCAATCCAAAGTTAAATCTAGAATTGGCTTCCTATTTCGCAACAAAGCATCCTTCACTCATGCTGCCAAACATACCCTTGTAAAACTGACCATCCTACCAGTCCTCGACTTTGGCGATGTCATTTACAAAATAGCCTCCAATACCCTACTCAACAAATTGGATGCAGTCTATCACAGTGCAATCCGTTTTATCACCAAAGCCCCATATACTACCCACCATTGCGACCTGTACGCTCTCGTTGGCTGGCCCTCGCTTCATACTCGTCGCCAAACCCACTGGCTCCATGTCATCTACAAGACCCTGCTAGGTAAAGTCCCCCCTTATCTCAGCTCGCTGGTCACCATAGCATCTCCCACCTGTAGCACACGCTCCAGCAGGTATATCTCTCTAGTCACCCCCAAAACCAATTCTTTCTTTGGCCGCCTCTCCTTCCAGTTCTCTGCTGCCAATGACTGGAACGAACTACAAAAATCTCTGAAATTGGAAACACTTATCTCCCTCACTAGCTTTAAGCACCAACTGTCAGAGCAGCTCACAGATTACTGCACCTGTACATAGCCCACCTATAATTTAGCCCAAACAACTACCTCTTTCCCAACTGTATTTAATTTTAATTTATTTATTTTGCTCCTTTGCACCCCATTATTTTTATTTCTACTTTGCACATTCTTCCATTGCAAAACTACCATTCCAGTGTTTTACTTGCTATATTGTATTTACTTTGCCACCATGGCCTTTTTTGCCTTTACCTCCCTTCTCACCTCATTTGCTCACATTGTATATAGACTTGTTTATACTGTATTATTGACTGTATGTTTGTTTTACTCCATGTGTAACTCTGTGTCGTTGTATCTGTCGAACTGCTTTGCTTTATCTTGGCCAGGTCGCAATTGTAAATGAGAACTTGTTCTCAACTTGCCTACCTGGTTAAATAAAGGTAAAATAAAAAAAAATAAAAAAAATTGTAAACAAGAATTTGCTCTTAACTGACTTGCCTAGTTAAATAAAGGTTAAATAAATAACACATAAATAAAAAGTTAACATGAACTTTATGAATTATGATGCATGTATGTGGCTCATGTGTTTCTTTTGATTACATACTGTTTTAAATGTCTAAAAAAGTGACGTCAGTTGATGAAGGTTATCTCATAGAACAAAACGTCTCCTACGCCTGTGTTCAACACATATCTTATTTTCGTCATTTATAAAATAAAACTACAAAAACGCCATTAATTTCTACATAGGTTTTGTCTAACGAACCATGGCTGAGTTAGAGCCTACAAAAAGACGCCATTAACATATATCTCTACAATGGCACAGATACAAAGATGAGTCCTCTATGTATGTCCATTCCCCCATAACTCCTTGCGCGCGTCTATGTTCACAGATGACCAAAATGGCGGATTCGTCGGTGGGTACTCGATAATCCCAAATTGTTATACAATTACAACGTGTATGTGTAGATGTGTGCCCTCGACTTTCATTAATATACATTTTCAATATATTTTCTTTCGACAGGTCGATGTTATCGAGGGCTGTCGGCTCCCTGTTCTCCGAAAAAATCAGGAAAACGAAGACGAGTGGCGTGAGTGTTGTCTCTTGGCTACCGCTAGTAGGGTAGCTAGCGCTACGCTAGCTGCATAATAAAACAACTGTCATGGCTGAATGTTTGAAAACACAAGCGGCTGGCTACGGCTAGTGGCAGATCGGAAACAAATGCGCTGGTTGTGTTTTACGGGGATTTAAAAATGCTTTCTACTTGTGTGTGAACGCTAGCTAGTTAGCTAACTACGTATTTTGATAGCGTGTGAATGCTGAAGTTACAGTTAGCTAGCTAACGTTATATTCACATGTTGTGTGCGCTGTTCGTATTTAGAATATAACGTTAGCTAGATGGTGTACTTGGCTATCTAGCTAGTTTCCTACCTAATGTATAAATTGGGACCGCGAAGGTGCTCATTGCTTGGATAGGTATCGATATCTGTCATGTCGTGTGATGTTTTTCTTTGCAGCCCTGGCTGAAATTCTCAGTGTGAAAGAGATCCCTGGGAGAAAACTCTACTATGTCCACTATATTGACTGTGAGTAGCCTATGCTTCATGTAATTCAGAGTGAATGTGATTGTAATGTTCTGTCATTGCCACCAGTGATCTTAACAGTAGAAGCACATGTACCAGTATGTCTAAATGTGGAAAACATTTGACTAGATGTGTTTGTGTCTCTGCTTGTGTTTAAAGTCAACAAGCGTCTGGATGAGTGGGTTACTCCGGAAAGGCTTGACATGAAGAAGCTCCAGTTCCCTAAGAAGGAGGCTAAAACGCCTACTAAGAACGGGCTTCCGGGTTCACGTCCCAGCTCCCCAGAGAGAGAAGTGGTAAGAGCAGCCGGAACTGGCCCCCAACATCCCCCCAGCCGGCCCCCTCAGCCGCAAGCCCAGCAGAAGTGTCTACCCACCAAGACTTCTATACCAGACTTTCAAGTGCTGCAACAACAAGTTCAGGTTTGGCAGTAGTGTCTTAAGCCCAGTCCTGGGAATTGTACTCTGATGCTGACAACTAACATTGTCATTGTAACCTAGATGTTTTTTTTTTGCAGTTGTGCTTAATACTGAGATTTTGGACATTCATCTTGTTTAAACCTGTCCACTAAAGTACAACCTATTTTGTGAATACCATCATTTGGTATATAGTCTTTTGAAGCTATGATAATTTGTTGAAATTAGACTGGTTGAAATTATTTATAGACCTTTGTTAAATGAAAATGGCACAATTGGTGCTTCATAAATTATTTCAAAGATCTTATCAAATGAAATCTCAGGTGGCTTATTCAAGATTTCTGGTCTTGGCTCTGTGAGGAGACAGAGGTGGCAAAATAAAGCACTGGGGGATGTATTTCTTCTGTTTTATTATACACTGGCTTAAAAAATCATTCTCAGGCATGTGCAAACCACATGTTTATTTTCAACTGCTCAAAAATATGCTGTCTTGACTGATTATGCTTCTATTACAATATTTAATGGATAATATGATTAGTTCAGGTGAAAAACGCAACTCAATGCTTGTGGAGTTTTGTGTGACTGTCAGTTAATCCTCTTCCTTTCTGTTCAAATTCAGAGGAAGAGTCTTGATCTCAACCTTCAGACTGCCACAGCTCCTTCCAGAGGCAAAACCCTGCCCACACCGGTACAGCTTCAAGTTACCCATTCTACAGAGATCCATGATTAACTACTGTTTTGTCCACAAAGTCAGAATGGGTTCATAGCTAAATTTGAATACTAACAACAACCAAATTTAGACTCACTCCAGCTATTTTTGAACTTACAGATGTATAATTCTAAAATCAAGGAAAAACATCTTGCGAGTAGATCAGTGCTCAGACTGGTCGATCTCCAACACATTCCTAGTCGATCACCAAACATTTCTGTAAAAAAAAAACGATCAAGCCTTGCGTTCCTATTTTTATTTTTATTTTTTTTCATTTGTTTTGCACTGATTGCAGTAGGTGCACTTGATTCAGCAGCCCTAGCGAAGGTAGAACTCAGCCTACCACAGCCTACCGGGTAGGTCCAGAGAGAATATCAAGTGTACCTATAGGTCTACCGCTGGCCAAACAGATAACTCGGATCATGTCTGCACAGTTTCCTCGAGCCATAGTCTAAAAAGAAGCCTCGAATGCACAGCAAAGTTGATACTGTGAGATTTCAAAACTTTTAAAACCTTGACGAGAGAGACAAGTACAGCAAAGAGCTGCTGTTTTTGAGTAAGTTCTTGATCAGCACTGTCAATACTTTTATAAGCCATAATCCGTGTTCTCCCTACTTCCACTCACGCTACAACCAGCACTGAAGCTGTAATGAATGAGTACAACCAGCACTGCAGCTGTAATGAATGAGTATAGTAAAGTGTTTTCCGATAAGCTTGCGTTATTATTAGCGGCTTGCCTATTAAATTTTTTTGGAATATTTAACTTTTTCTGGTCATAAGAGTAACAACATTAATTGGTGCATGAGGCAGAAATAATGCAGTGTGACTTGAGTATCGCCATCAGCTGGAAGACCATGTTCCTTTTCTGAGCGGAGGGAGGGAGAGGAGGGAAGGTGAGTCAGGTAAGGCAGCCTCACCACTGCTTCCTCCTTCCGTCAGACTGAACATTAGATGCAGGCCAAAAAAAGCTAATTATTATGCTCACTCAACTTGTTGTGAGACTAAGCTATCAATTACCAGTGTTTAAATATAATTTCAAAATGTTCTGGGAAGAACATTGGCTATGCTTCATTTTCCCTACCAATATGCGGTGGTAAAGGAATTGGGCCTATAGCCTTCTGCACTAACATCATTGCTACAGAACTGTTTTTAATTGGTTAATGTTGCATAGGCTTTAAAAAAGTGGTGATCTCGGCTTGCATTTTGACTCAAAGGTTTGTGACCTCTGGAGTATATGATAAATGATATTGTTGACTGGGTTTTTTTCCCCCCCGGCCCTAGAATATGACTGGTAATGTAAAAGATGGCTATAACACCTTGGTTATGCCTGTGGTGTGGTTGGCATTTGAAATTCCATCAACATAATCTTAAGAGATTAATTAAATGTCTCGGAATGAGTTTTTTTCATGTCTGCCCATGTTTCGCCTCATACAGAAGAGGAAAGCAGAGTCTGTGTCCCTGGCAACACAAGTGTCCCCGGCAACCCCCGTGCCATCCTTGCCAGGTTTGGCTGAAGCCTCCCAGGTGTCAGTTTACCCTGCTGTGAGGGACACCAACACTTTCAACCTCAAATCCAACGCCCACGATGATCACGAGCAGCTTACCTCACTCACGACGGTACACCAACATTTTATAACTTTGCCCTTCTGTAATGATCAATCTCTAGCCTCCCACTATTACTGTGCATTTGTGTTTTGATTTCTTATCCCCTCTTTTCAAATCTTCCCAGAATGGTACTGCCCGTCGCCCCATGCCCAATCAACCAGGCAGGAAGAGGAAGCAGCCCCCCAACTGTGGGGGAACCGATGAGGTATGGAACACTTAAGGGATGATGACCATTTGTTTCTTTAATCGACTCATTAGTTGCTCTTGTTTCAACTGTAGACCATCTCTTCTCCCATCATTCACATTTATAGATTGATGCACTTTAGCATTATACTGGCATCAACAATTCATTCTTATGTTTTTGGAAATTGCATCAGCTTCCTTTTTGAGTTGAAACGCATCAAAAATGAATCCGATTTTCACACAGGATAAAGCACAATAATATCCAGTTAGTGCTAGGGTCCTTACTACATTGACAAGTTGAGCTGGGATACTGGACTAGTGTTGATTCTTACTGTCCTTGACCTATATGTCTATCTTTCATGGTTATATGGTTTCAGTTACAGTCATCTGTTTCAGAAGCCTGTGTTGGCATCAGGACAAGCACATTTTCAACAATTTTACTTGCAGCATTGTAGTGATCGTGTGAGGAAGCAAAATTGGGTTTTACATAATTATCTGTGTGAACTCAGGAATTATCAGCTATTGTGATTTATTTCCTTCCCTTTCTGTTTAATGTTAAGATATCCCTCCCCAAATTCACAAGGAACGAAAGAACAGGTCAATATGATATATGAAGAAATCTCCCTGTTGACCTTTAACCATTGAATTGTCCTGTATTGGTATAATTAGTGTAAAAGTGAATTATTTTCCATCCCTCTTAAATCCGTGTCCAAAAGCCCTCTAATCTGCTTGTTTTTCTGCTAGATAATTAAGGTTTTCCAGTATAACAACAGCCCTCGATGTGCCAATGTCTATCTGCCGCCAGGAGAGGTCTGTCTCATTTCCTTCTCATTGCCTGTGTGTCTTTGTTTCTGGAATTATTTTAAAGGTTTTGGCCTTCGATCAGACCTTTATTTCATATGAGAGCTATTTCTCAGTGTCTGGTTTTGTTTAGCTGTAAAAACTACCTATGTTTAATCAATTATTTAATTTGAATTTATTGGCTTTTGTTTGGACAAGGTTCTAACACAATGCATCAGATATGGAATACTGTTGTTCTCTTCCCTTTCCTACTATTTTGTGTCAGGACTCGCAGGACAGCTCCGATGGCATCCCCTCTGCCCCTCGCATGACCGGCAGTCTGGTGTCGGACCGTAGCCATGACGACATTGTCACGCGTATGAAGAACATTGACTGCATTGAACTGGGCCGCCACAGGCTGAAGCCCTGGTACTTCTCCCCCTACCCACAGGAACTGACCACATTGCCTATTCTCTACCTCTGCGAGTTCTGCCTCAAGTACCTCAAGAGCCTTAAGTGTCTGCAGAGGCATCTGGTGAGATGCTACATTAGACTATCTCAATGTAATGTGTGTAATACCATCACTAGAGACAGGGTTGCTGTGCAGTCATGGTATTGTTTGAGCTACAGAAGCCCAGGGGTCAACTAACCAGCTAGGCTGAGCTAAGGGATATAGCTACACAGAGTATACAAAACATGAATGTTCTTTACATTATATAGACTGACCAAGTGAATCCAGATTAAAGGTATGATCCTTTATTGATGTCACTTGTTAAATCTACTTCAATCAGTGCAGATGAAGGGGAGGAGACAGGTTAAAGATGGATTTTTAAGCATTGACACTATTAAGACATGGATTGTGTATGTGTGCCATTGAGGGTGAATGGGCAAGACAAAAAAATGTAAGTGCCTTTGAACAAGCTATGGTAGTAGGCCCCAGGCGCACCGGTTTGTGTCAAAAACGGCAACGCTGGTGGAGTTTTCACGCTCAACAGTTTCCTGTGTGTATCAAGAATGGTCTTCCAGCCAACTTGGCACAACTGTGGAAAGCATTGGCGTCAACATGGGCCAGCATCCACTTGACACCTTGCAGAGTTCATGCCCTGACAAATTGAGGCTGTTCTGAGGGCAAAAGGGCACAACTCAACATTAGAAACGTGTTCCTAATGTTTGGTATACTCCGTGTATATGTCCACTAGGGGGCTTGGATACAGATCCACCATGTTTATGCATGTGATCCCATATTATTCTCCTGGTCTCTCATCTAGACCAAGTGTAATCTTCGGCATCCCCCTGGCAATGAGATCTACCGCAAGGGCACCATCTCCTTTTTTGAAATAGACGGCAGAAAAAACAAAGTGAGTAAAGTCCATGATCCTCCCAGCTGCATGGTCACCCCTCGTTATTCTAATGAGTTTCATTGAGATTCTCGCTTCACAACTCATTTCTCCCATGTTTGCCAGACATACTCTCAGAACCTGTGTTTACTGGCCAAGTGTTTCCTGGACCACAAGACGCTGTACTATGACACCGATCCCTTCCTCTTCTACGTCATGACAGAGTACGACTCCAAGGGCTTCCACATAGTGGGCTACTTCTCCAAGGTACACTGAACTTCCCTTATATCCTGGTATTAACAGGTAAACATCCGCTGCTCACGAATATCAGCAATAATCCTATGATCTGTGCACAGGAGAAAGAGTCGACGGAAGATTACAACGTGGCTTGTATTCTCACCTTACCTCCCTACCAGAGGAGAGGCTACGGCAAATTGCTCATTGAGTTCAGTAAGTGACATAACTGACTTTATAAATATTGTATCTCGGTGTAAATGTGTACAACCATTGTACTTCTACCTCTGTGTCAAAATTATCTGTGGGAGTGTTGAAATGTGGCCATTTGGTATGCCGTCACTAATTGTCTTGTTTCTGTTGGTCTTCAGGTTATGAGCTGTCTAAGGTAGAGGGGAAGACGGGCACACCAGAGAAGCCTCTGTCTGACCTGGGGCTGCTCTCCTACCGCTCCTACTGGTCCCAGACCATCCTGGAGATCCTCATGGACCTCAAGCCTGACAATGGGGAGAGGCCTCAGATCACAATCAAGTATGACTGTCCTGTTCTCTGATTGTTTTCTTTTTATAGCTCAAGTTGCTTCTGTAACCTAATATCACATTGTCTTGTATATTTCCAGTGAGATCAGCGAGATCACCAGTGTGAAGAAAGAGGATGTCATATCTACACTTCAGTACCTAAACCTAATAAACTACTATAAGGTGAGCGATACTAGAGAGCAGGGGTCAGCACTGTACTTTTAGCTGTTAATGGAACATTCTTGATCAGTATATTTGAACCTCTTCTCTCCCTATGGTTTCTCAGGGCCAGTATATTCTGACTCTTTCAGAGGACATAGTGGAGGGGCATGAGAGAGCAATGCAGAAGCGTCATCTGCCCATCGACCCCAAATGCCTTCACTTCACCCCCAAGGACTGGAGCAAGAGGGGCAAGTGGTAGAACTCTGTCTGTTTCTCCTGGTGCCACTCTCCCTCTTACCACAGACTTTCCTGAAGCAATCAGGATGGAGAGCACCACAGGTCTCCTCAGAGGGAGCTTCAATAGATGTATTTTTTCTTCCCCCTAATTGTCATCGGACCCTTTTTGTTGAAGATTTAAAAATGAACAAGAACTGTTTATTACCCATGTTTCATCTCACTGTTCTGTCTTTGACACAAGTAGATCAATTTTCTTAGTCTCAAAGTAGGAATGGTCATAATTTCAGATTGTGGACTCCTACCCTCGGTTTCTTCAACAGAGTGTACCAGGAAGGTGAAGGCAGTCTTGGACTAGTCAGAATATGTACTCATGTTAGTGAAAATCACTCCGTTAATTGTTTTGGATGTAATCCTGGATTTTGACTACACGTCCAGTTTCATTGATCCAACACACAATGAGAACTACAGATCTAACTGTGCTTGTAATTGTATATACACTATCCTGTTTTATAAATGATTTTTAAAGTGGTGAAGCATTTCTGTATGTCAAATGTAATGTGCGGGGATGCTCAGTACAGAAAATAAGCCATGTCGAACTGTTACAAGAATGTAAATGTGGATACATGTACAGTTCTGTCCTTTAAAAAAAAAACTTGAATGTAAATGAACATGTTTGGCACTGTGTGTGTCACTTAATTTAATTACTATTTACTGTACATTTGTGTGTATTAGGAATTTGTAGTAAGTGATTCATACTTTTTTTGTGTTGTCACTACTATTTGGTCATTTCCCTTCATATTTAAGTGCAAATTCAACATGGATTTGTTTTACCTTTTGTATTATCTGAACAGTGTAAGGGGTTTGTAAGTGGTTTAGAGTGTGGGAATGGGCGATTTAAATAAAAAAGGTAACATTTTTGGCCACACTGAAAGGCTATAAATCTAACAAACATGAGCTTTTATATAAAAAGCCTAAAGAGATGGATTTACACATATCTAATAAACTAGGGCACTTTTACTGGGTTTCATGACTTTAATGTTCTCAAAGTATAACATCTGAGTTGCCATCACTGATCTGGATAAAGCAATAAGGGTTTCTTTGCTAGGTTTGCCCCTTATTTCTCTATTCGTGGTCATTCCCCTGACTGTCCTCCTCTGTTGCCTGAAAAGGACATCAATACAACAGTTTAGAAGCTGAATCAGAAGCCTTATTCCTTGGCTGTTTACACATTTCCAGGTATCTATGGCTGCAGTTACACAGGCAGCCCAATTCTGATATTTTGCCCAATTAGTTGCAAAAGAGCTGGTCTGATTGGTCAAGAGACCAATTTCCTGGTTAAAAGATCAGAATTGGGCTGCCTGTGTACACGCAGCCTTAGGCAGCAGACATCAATTTATATGTACAGTTGAAGTCGGACGTTTACATACACCTTAGCCAATTACATTTAAACTCAGTTTTTCACAATTCCTGACATTTAATCCTAGTAAACATTCCCTGTTTTAGTTCAGTTAGGATCACCACTTTATTTTAAGAATGTGAAATGTCAGAATAATAGTAGAGAATGATTTATTTCAGCTTTTATTTCTTTCATCACATTCTCAGTGGGTCAGAAGTTTACATACACTCAATTAGTATTTGGTAGCATTGCCTTTAAATTGTTGAACTTGGGTCAAATGTTTCGGGTAGCCTTCCACAAGCTTCCCACAATAAGTTGGGTGAATCTTGGCCCATTCCTCCTGACAGAATTGGTGTAACTGAGTCAGGTTTGTAGGCCTCCTTGCTCGCACACACCTTTTCAATTCTGCCCACACAGTTTCTATAGGATTGAGGTCAGAGCTTTGTGATGGCCACTCCAATACTTTGCCATTGTTGCCATTTTGCCACAAATTTCAAAGTATGCTTGAGGTAATTGACCATTTGGAAAACCCATTTGCGACCAAGCTTTAACTTCCTCACTGATGTCTTGAGATGTTGCTTCAATATATCCGCATAATTGTCCTCCCTCATGATGCCATCTATTTTGTGAAGTGCACCAGTCCCTCCTGCAGCAAAACACCCCCACAACATGATGCTGCCACCCCCGTGCTTCACGGTTGGGATGGTGTTCTTCGGCTTGCAAGCCTCCACCTTTTTCCTCCAAACATAATAGTCATTATGGCCAAACAGTTCTATATTTGTTTCATCAGACCAGAGGACATGTCTCCAAAAAGTGTGATCTTTGGCCCCATGTGCAGTTGCAAACCGTAGTCTGGCTTTTTTTTATGGTGGTTTGGGGCAGTGGCTTCTTCCTTGCTGAGCGGCCTTTCAGGTTATGTCGATATTGGACTCGTTTTACTGTGGATAAAGATACTTCTGTATCTGTTTCCTCCAGCATCTTCACAAGGTCCTTTGTTGTTGTTCTGGGATTGATTGCACTTTTCGCACTAAAGTACGTTCATCTCTAGGAGACAGAACGCGTCTCCTTCCTGAGCGGAAGGTCCCATGGTGTTTATACTTGTGTACTATTGTTTGTACAGATGAACGTGGTACCGTCAGGCATTTGGAAATTGCTCCCAAGGATGAACCAGACTTGAGGTCTACAATTTTTTTTCTGAGGTCTTGGCAGATTTCTTTTGATTTTCCCATGATGTCAAGCAAAGAGGCACTGATTTTGAAGATAGGCCTTGAAATACATCCACAGGTACACCTCCAATTGACTCAAACAATGTCAATTAGCCTATCAGAAGCTTCTAAAACCATGACATCATTTTCTGGAATTTTCCAAGCTGTTTAAAGGGACAGTCAACTTAGTGTATGTAAACTTCTGACCCACTGGAATTGTGATACAGTGAATTATAAGCGAAATAATCTGTAAACAATTGTTGGAAAAATTACTTGTGTCATGCATGTCCTAACCAACTTGCCAAAACTATAGTTTGTTAACAATACATTTTTGGAGTGGTTGAAAAATGAGTTTTAATGACTCCAACCTAAGTGTATGTAAACTTTTGACTTCAACTGTAAGTAAAAGGGAGCTATATTGTACTCCACTCCAGAAGTTTCTGTCTACAGAGAGAATGTCTACAGAGAGAAATGCTCTCACCTCAAAGAAGGTGTCAATGAGACGCTCCAGAACACAGCCCTGAGAGCGGAAAGTCTGCTGGTTCTGATCTATGGATGCCAGCAGTCTGAGGTAGCTGGTGATCAGCTCTATCTCCCTATGGACCAGTCATGTTGGGGCTCTTGTTAGATTGCGACTACAGCACATAGACTAGTTTGTAAAATGGCTTGGCAAAACAGGCTTTCTGTTTGCATTGTGAACCAAATTGACAGCTGGCTTTTCTCCTGTTTTGTGTTAGACATAGTTTCTTACCTCTTTCCATACTTATTTTCACTATAGGTCAATTTGAGGGCCTCTTCATAGAACTCCTCATCGGTCTGTGGTTCAATGGGCTGGGGCTCTACAGACAGGAGGAGAGGAGACTGGTTCAGTCCTGTCTTTCTGCTGCTTATTGTTTGTATTTTGCCTCACCCACAAGTACATGTGGTAGCCTTTTGAAAAATGTCGGACCGACCGACCAACCAACCTAACTTCTTCATTGACTGCATCTCGCTCTCATATATATCCTGGAACTAAAGTAGAAAAGAATGCAGTGGTATGTTCAGCAACATCTACACCAGTATCTGTCTTTTTTGCCTTATTGATTGTCATGGTCGGAATACCTTTTGGATCTTTGACGCCATCCGTCTCTTGATTGTCATCTGGAAGTTGTCGACGAGGACAGCAATGAATAGACTATGCAGAGAAAATGACAATGTACAATTAAAAGGGTGTTTGCTCTTGAATAACATAGTAGAAGTATCAGACGTGCAATGTAGTGTCTTTGTTGCAACATTTTCAAGCCTACTCACTTGAGGAAAGTGAAGTATTCCACCACAATGTACAGGACAAGGAAGATGATAATATGTGGTGCACCTGTCATTTTTAGAAAGTTAAAGTCTTGACCACAAATAGTTACATCATGTGATGATTGATGATGCCCAACTCACTGTAGTGTTCCCTCTCTCACCGTTGTCTCGGCTGGTAGAGTAGATGAAAGCCCAGTCATCCAACGTGAGCAGCTGGAACAGAGTGAAAATTGTCCGAAACATGGTGCCAAAGCGATGCGGGTCAGACTCGTTGAACATCTCTCGGAAAATGACAGCAAACATGAAGAGGAAGGTGAACATGAGGATGATGATGGCCCCCATGGACTGGAGAGACTGGAGACAGGTGGACACGATGGACTGGAGATTTTGGAGAAAGCTGTCAAGGATAGGATGACATGTTACTGAATCATGATTAAAGATATTAGATGATGATGTATTAATATAGGTTATGTTCTTGGGGTGTCAGACTTCATCCATTGAAGTGCTATGAAAGGACATCAAACAGAGGGGTGGTCGGTCTGAATAATGAGTTATTCTGCATGAATGCTGAAAAACATTCATGCATCCTACCGGATGGTACGCAAGACCCGGAACGCTCGGATGGCCCTGACCCCTTTGAAGAGCTTGAGGATGCGGAAGATTGTGGATGCCTGACCTCCACTGAAGTTCCCTGTAGACTCAATGAGTGGCAGCAGGAAGTCAATGAGGCTCATCGTAATGATGAAAAAGTCTGAGACAGGCAGAGAACAGAGGGGGAAAATAGAAATGAGATGAAACAGTGGGAGACTGATCCCAAGCCAATGCAAACAGCTACTTACCCAGGTCATTCCATGGGTTTTTGAAGTAGAGTCGACCCCAGACAAGCAATTTCAGCACACATTCCATTAAATAGATTGCCAGAAAAGCGGAATCCAAAGCAGAGAAGAACCACCCTGGCATTGGGAAACAAAACAGATGTCATTAACACACTTCAACCCATTCATGAGCTCTTTATGCAGGAGGATAGAGAACTTACTAAAAGTAGATTTTAAAGAGTCAATGTATTTTCCCTGTTTCTCACACCTCCTCTCACAGTCACACTTTCAAATGTCTGGGCCACCAGGGTCCCTGTGTTGAGCACCACCACAAACAGGATGAACTTGTCAAACATGGGGTCTTCTGTGAAGGCCACAATGATCCTGAACAGCTGATGCATCCAGTCCTGCAGAGCACCCCATGCCCTCAGCCAACCTTTTCTAGAGTTTCGCTGTTCCCTGATCCTTCGCTGCTCATCTGAGAGAGAGAAGAGAGAGAGAGAAGAGAGAGAGAGAGAAGAGAGAGAGAGAAGAGAAGAGAGAAGAGAAGAGAGAGAAGAGAGAGAGAGAAGAGAAGAGAGAAGAGTGAGAGAAGAGAGAGAAAGAGAGAGAGGAGAGAGAAGAGAGAGAGAGAGAGAGAGAGAGACAGAGAAGAGAGAGAAGAGAGAGAGAGACAGAGAAGAGAGAGAGAGAAGAGAGAGAGAAGAGAAGAGAGAAGAGAAGAGAGAGAGAGAGAGAGAGAGAGAGAGAGAGAGACAGAGAAGAGAGAGAGAGAAGAGAGAGAGAGAAGAAAAGAGAGAGAGACAGAGAAGAGAGAGAGAGACAGAGAAGAGAGAGAGAGAAGAGAAGAGTGAGAGAGAGAGAGAGAGAGAGAGAGAGAGAAGGTTGGTGGCACCATAGGAGGTTGGTGGCACCTTAATTGGGGAGGATAGGCTCGTGGTAATGACTGGAACGGGATGGGTATAATGGTTTCAAACACATCAAACATGTTTGACTCTTCTATTTATTCCATTGCAGCCATTACAATGAGTCTGTTCTCCCATAACTCTTCCCACCAGCCTCCTCTGGCACACTCATAATTAAAGTGGCCGTTGTGAGTTGTAACTTTTCCGGAACAGTTTGCCTCTATGATGATAGTCGTCAGTATACCATACTTCACATGCCTTTTTGGATGAGCCTCTTCAACATTTCACCATCTAAGGCCGCACATGTTGAGAACACTCGCTTCTTGTGTGGCTGCTTGGCGGCTACAGATGACTTGTGGTGGCTGGTTGAGCCTGCATAATAGATATTGAATGATGATGAGACATACAAACACACAGAAGTACAGAGAGATTTGATGACAGTGTGGATTATAAATATTGGATTCTGAAGTCATTCTTCCATGTAAAAGTAAAACGTTGTGAGTTTGGGCGGGGGGGGAATCTTGCCCTTTCCAGCCACTGTCTGCCTGTATGATGGTCGAATTTCCATCTTGGACTCCAGGCTAAACACACACACACTGCAGAGAAGAGTACCAGTAAAGTATAATGAAAACATGTAACATCAAACCTGTAATCTCTTATTGTAACAAACTGTAAAGCTACTGACCACCAAAATGGTCATAGTGGAGAACTTTGAGCACTTTCTGATGGCAGCACAATGATTTATTGTATTGTTAGACTTAGAGGAACTTTAGTTTTCCAAGGGAACATTACTTCATGCCATCACTACTTTATCTTCACAACAATTCCCCGTGTCATTAGCTACAAACACTTCTAATTAAGGCATCTGTCAAATATTCATCAATACAAACAAGTCGCTAAGCATTTACCGGATTGTCTCTGGAAAAATAAAACCTTCGGCATGGAGGAATGGCACAGAATGCCACTGGAATACATCTGTGCGTCATAAGGACTTCTTTATTCTCAACACTTCCTTGACCATTCTATTCCATCCATTCTATTCTTCTCTACTGTGCTATTCTTTTTCGTTTTTTTTCTCTCTCCACAAGGATGCGGGATGATAACAGTTTAGCTTCCAACAATTGTTTCCATTTGATGTGAGAGGATCTCTTGCGTCAAAAATGAACGAAGGACTCTTCCTTGGCTTGTTATAATAAAGCCATTTCAATTTGAACCATTTCCATTTAAGTTGGAATAGTGGTGAAAAAACAGGACGTAGTCTACTTATATTTTGTCCGATCTCTAACACATTTTGAAATAGTAATATGGTTACATTTTGAAATGTAGGTCGTCATTGTAAAATAAGAACGTTCTTAACGGACTTACCTGTATAAATAAAGGTGACACGAATCATTTTTAAATAGGCTATTCTCTACGTTTTATGAAAACAACGATACGTGCATAATTTCGTAAATATAGGCAAAATTGTTATTCCGTTTTTTTATCCGTAAGAAGTCGAAAACAACTTCCTGTCTGTGGAATTTAAGACTGATAACCGTTATTCTACTTCCGGCAGTCACGGAGTACCCCCAACAGTACACATTTTTGATGTGACCCTGGACACCTAATTCAACTTGTCAACTTATCATCAAGCCCTCAATGAGTTGAATCAGGGGAGTTTGTCAGGGGCAACAACCAAAATGTGTGTTGTTGGGGGTACTCGAGGACTAGAGTTGGAAAACAGTCCTGCTGCACCCTTCCCCTGAAGTTGGACCTAAATGACCACTGTCAAGGTCGATGCGTAAAGTTGGAAAAATGTATTGTTGATAAGGACTATTCTATATCAAATGGGGACATGGAATAGTCCATATTTTTTAATAGTCTATTTGCTCTAAATAAAGAGCATACTTTTAGAATTGGTGTTGGAGATTATATGGATGTTAAGTATATGTTGCAGGAAATGGATCTAACCTAACAAAAAGTAAAAACACCATGACATATAATATAATACATACATAAATATATAAAAATAATAATAAATACACAAATACACAATTGCATAGTAGATGTATACTCCCTTTATTATTTTAGGAAGAAGTTGGCATGGTAATATTGTTTCAACGAAAAATATGACATTAATTTGGTCAGAGGTAATTAGAGGCAATGCGAAATAGCTTTTTTATCATTACGCAAATCATCACAGTCAAAAGCAACATGATTAATGTTGCAGATAAAATGTGGGCAGATAAATAAACAAACACATACATTATTAAATAAACAAATAAATAAATATCAAATAAATAATTGATTAGATAGATAGATAGATAAATATAACTTTGTAGAAAACTAAACTAATTTACACAAAACTATAGCCAACTATTCAGGAGAAATATTTCTGATTTCACAACAATTGTTTACAAGAACTCTGTCCAAACATGGAATTCAGTCATAATGCCCGAAACAAACAGTCTGATGTTATTAAATCGTTTGAGACAAAACGATGACCTGTCTGCTCTCCGTTGGGTGATATTTGTTTATGTGTCTGGTGAGGCCAGAGGAGGAGAATACATTTTCACTACAAAATCGACACGGAAACACCTCTCCTGTCACCTTTGTGATGCACTCAGTCCCTGCGTATTTGGAGGAGGGCTCGGGTGTTTCTGGGCGGGACTCGAGCAGGCTGCTGGGTTGTTGGTCGGAGACTTTGGCCGAATGAGACTGATTCTGAGGATGACTAGCTGCCTTCCTATTGTGCAAGGCCAAGTGTTTCCTCAGGTACGCTTGTTTTCTGAATTTCTTTGAGCACTGTGGGCAGCTGAACATCATTTCTTCATCAGAGCCCGAGTCTGAGGATGGCGGGGAGGGTGGGAGCGCCTCTCTGGTTGTTGGTGTGTCAGGTCGGCTCTCCTCTCTCTGTGATGAGACTCTCTTCACTTGGAAACCCTTTGGCTTGTGCCAACGTCGGTGGGAGGCCAGGTTAGCGGGACAACTAAACACTTTGTCACACTCGTCGCAGCGATATTCGATTCGGACGATGCGAGAGCACTTGTGGAAGGCCAAAGTGAGAGGGTCTGCGTACCGCTCCTTGCAAAGCTGACAGATGAATTCTCCAAGCGGAATGCTGGTGTTGGAGCGTTGCTTCACCTCGTCCTCTGCCTCCTCTGTAATGCGCAATCCGAGGACGGGAGATGTGGTTACCTGATCCCGGAGGCTGGACTTCTTCTCTTGGTTTTGGGAGCTTGAGGACCTGCGCTTTTTAGAATTCGTATGGGGAGATTTAGCGTTGGAGGAGGCAGGCCGCTTCACTGCTGCATATTTAGCATTCCCGCACATGGTGTCCAGTCTGGTGGTCATCTCCTGAAGAGACGACGACACTGGGGAACCATCAATGGTGAAACTTCCCAAATTTGCCTCGGGGAAGGTATCTGCTGGAGCAGAAGAAAGAGAGCTTAGCATTTGATGAGCGGCGACCACGGGTGTGTATTGATATCCCTCGCTGTCAGGCCGGGTCGGGCTCAGTGAAGGCGCACAGTGACACTCTGGAATTCCACCGAAAATACCCCGGCTGGGAACTCTGATAAAGTTGTGGCAAGGCAGTGCATGAGCCGGGGCATTCTCGACCAGCGAAGAGCAGTTGGCGTCCAGCGCCAAGTCCTCCTCGCGTATCCTGTATGAAACAGGACCAGCCTTTTTAGAACGTTTTATAAGGAAACCCTTTGGCATGGTGACTGTCAGGAAGCACACTCGACGCGTTATAAACAACCTCAATAAGATTTTGCTGTTAAAGTCGAGCCCAGAAATTGGAATGAGGCGTGTCTAATCACAGTGCGCCCTATTCGCTTTGCAGTACTTGTCCACACTGGCCCTCTGTCGTTTGTTTCCGTCTTTATAAAGGCCCCGAGCGGTCATTGTGCGTCAGTTAGGACGCAGATGGCAGCAGTCCAGCCGTCAATAGAAAGGCCCGGCAACATGATCCACCGGGAGTCTCTGAGGAGCACAGCGACAGATGTCAGCCTCCCCCATTGCGGAGTCCCCCCCAGACCACTTGTCCCGTCCTTGACGGTCCCTTGCCATTATGCAGATTACACAGAGCCACACCACACTTATCCAGCTTTTATCCTCCCATGTCCTCTGAGACTATTCAACACACACGTACCGCAGCCGTCCATCCATTCATCAAAACACACGATTCAAAAGGAGAAGGGGGAGTCAGACTTGTGCCAGTTTGGGGGTAAAGAGGCAGAGGGAGGAGGCACAGCACCAGTACATCTATGCAGATCAGTGCTCAATGCGCTGCTCAAATGCGCCTTAAACATAGACGTCCAGGGGCATTCAACCCGTTGAACAATTTAATTTAATGTGATTTCAACATCAAGACAATAAAAATCACCAAAAAAGTAACTCCATTTGTGAAGTTATTTTACGTTTTGGGAATTCAGGCCCTGATGTGAAGGGGATCCCAATTATTTCATCATCAACGTTTAAAAAGCTCCCTAGTTGTGGCAAACATCGAATACCTCCAACGTCAAACGTCTCAACTCAACAATAGAAACAGTCTGTCATGTCATTGTCAGTGAAATGAACCATTTCCATCACACGTCTACAATCTGGCGGAAAAAAACACATTACATATAGAGACCCAACCCCCAACATAACAAAATACATATTATTAGCAGCAAAGCTATCTGAATCAGGGCTGTCTTGTAAAAGAGCAAAAAAAAAAAACGTTTGAAATCAATAAATGGTAAAGGTCACAGACCAAACATCTTCCATAGCCCCACTGTAAAGCCATGAAACATGTGACAGGTTTACCTATTAACTAAATGTCAGTGTTTAAAACTTAAACATAAGGCATTTAGATTTGCCAATTAATGTTCTTATCTTAAACACAGGTTGTTTAGTATGCAAGATTAAACATGATAGTCAGCTTTTTCCAGTCACTTTCCAACCAGGAGAACACCTATATCTCCTGTGTTCAGATTTCAACCACTAGTGTTTCCTTTCCCATCATCCTGTTTAGAGTGCAGCATTGTCACTAGAAGTTGATGTGACTTTCCGTGCCTTTTATTCAGATCACGGTTAAGAATCTGTCATCTTACCTACACTGAACAAAAATATAAATGCGGCATTTAAAGTGTTGGTCCCATGTTTCATGAGATTAAATAAAAGATCCCAGAAATGTTCCATATTTCCAAAAGGCTTATTTCTCTAAAAGGTTGTGCACAAATTTGTTTACTTCCATGCTAGTGCGCATTTCTACTTTGCCAAGATAATCCATCCACCTGACAGGTGTGGTATGTCAAGAAGATGATTAAACAACATGATCATTACACAGGTGCTCCTTGTGCCGGGGACAAAAAAGGCCAATCTAAAATGTGCAGTTTGTCACACAACATAATGCCACAGATGTCTCAAATTTTTAGGGAGTGTACTATTGGCATGCTGACTGGAGGAATGTCCACCAGAGCTGTTGCCAGATAATTGAATGTTCATTTCTCTACCATAAGCCTCCTCCAATGTCATTTAAGAGAATTTGGCAGTACGTCCAACCGGCCTCACAACCACAGACCACGTGTATGGCATTGTGTGGATGAGTGGTTTGCTGATGTCAACGTTATGAACAGAGTGCCCCATGGTGGCGGTGGGGTTATGGTATGAGCAGGCATAATTTACGGACAATGAACACAATTGCATTTTATTTATGGAAATCTGCATGCACAGAGATACAGTGAAAAGATCCTGAGGCCCATTGTCGTGCCATTCCTCTGCCGTTATCACCTCATGTTTAACCATGATGATGCCTGGCCCCATGTCGCAAGGATCTGTACACAATTCATGGAAGCTGAAAATGTTCCAGTTCTTCCATGACCTGCATTCTCACCAGACATGTCACCCATTGAGCATGTTTGGGACGCTCTGGGTCAACGTGTACGACAGCATGTTCCAGTTCCCGTCAATATCCAGCAACTTCGCACAGCCATTGAAGAGGAGTTGGTAAACATTCGACAGGCCACAATCAACAGCCTGATCCAGTCTATGCAAAGGATGTGTTGCGCTGCCTGAGGAAAAATGGTGGTCAAATGCCGAAGTCATCTCAAAACAAAAGTGACGTCATTAAGCAGGTGCAGTAAAAAGTAGGATTCTGTTTTTACATACAAAAGTGATTGCTTTTGATAAAAACGCTTTATCTGCCTCCCCAATGAAAACTAGTTTGAAAATTTGTCGTATGTTTCTGGACGGTGCACCATGCTTCCTTGTTGACAACATAACCGAGCGGCGCAGATTACTGTTCCATTTGAGAAGGGCGCTCATCCCTCACTGTTTTTGCCCATCACAGGCCATCAATGTTGGGTAGGTTACTTTCTAAATGTAATTACAGTTACAAGTTACCTGTCCAAAATTGTAATCAGTAAAGTAACTTTTCGATTACCCAAACTCAGTAATGTAATCTGAGGCATGAGAAGAAGACAAAAATGTATGTTACCAATTGAATGACATCTATTGCAGGATAAATCAATGTTAAAGTTTACATAGCTGGCCATATATGGATGTTACATTTGACTTTATGGGTTGGTGATGTGGGCTTCTTGAAACCCATCGCTTTCTACTACATATAATAATATGATTAAATGATATCTTTACATGAAAAAACAAAGTCAATCAGAATTCCAGTCATTCCAATAAATGTTATACCTCTTGATCTTCAAGAATAGGACTTGGAAATATGAAAGTATAGATTAGCCAAATGGTTTTACCCGAGCATAACCCCAAAACTAAGGATTGATTAGCCAGCCGTACTCTGTTGTTTATGATTTTGATGTCATAGAGGACTGACTGGGCTCATTGATTCGAGTTGAAAAATAAATGTTGCACTCATGGAATGGCATGCTTTGAGCACCTCTGAAATGTGCTTTTTACATGTGAAAAATGAATGCAATATGCTGCATTTGCTATAGGCCAATTGTTTACCTTTTTGTTGGTGACACTTTGTTATCTTGATAATATGCAGCGGTTTGAAGGGCAAATCCAGAGATGAAACAATAACAAAACAGTCATCACACCTCTGTTTTGGTAAAAAATTGAGGGATAGGACTGGAGAAATGCAACCACTGTCAGATTAATAGACAGAGCTATGGATGCAAGTACTGACCATCCATTGTATCAAAATGATTGTTTTAACCATGTTATGAGGCTATACAGTGTTTGTTTACATTTACAAAGATAAACTTACATTTTGGGTTCTCATGAGGTGTGACAGTTGAACTATGACTATGACCATATTCTTTATGAATCAATGGATATACAGTACCAGTCAAAAGTTTGGACACACCTTCTCATTCAAGGGTTTTTCTTCATTATTACCATTTTCTATATTGTAGAATAATAGTGAAGACATCAAAACTATAAAATAACACATATGGTATCATGTAGTAACCAAAAAAGTGTTAAATAAATCAAAATATATTTTATGTTTTAAATTCTTCAAAGTAGCCAACCTTTGCCTTGATGACAGCTTTGCACAAGCTTGGCATTCTCTCAACCAGCTTAATGAGGCAGTCACCTGGAATGCTTTTCAATTAACAGGTGTGCCTTGTTAAAAGTTAATTTTGGGAATTTCTTTCCTTCTTAATGTGTTTGAGCCAATCAGTTATGTTGTGAGAAGGTAGGGGTGGTATACAGAAAATAGCACTATTTGGTAAAAGATCAAGTCCATATTATGTCAAGAACAGCTCAAATAAGCAAAGAGAAACGACAGTCCATCATTACTTTAAGACATGAAGGTCAGTCAATCCGGGAAATAGCAGTCGCAAAAACTATCAAGAACTATGATGAAACTAACTCTTATGAGGACCGGCACAGGTAAGGAAGACCCAGAGTTACCTCTGCTGCAGAGGATAAGTTACCAGCCTCAGGTATTGCAGCCCAAATAAAAGCTTCACAGAGTTCAAGTAACATCAACTGTTTAATTTAATTTTTTTAACTAGGCAAGTCAGTTAAGAACAAATTCTTATTTTCAATGACAGCCTAGGAACAGTGGGTTAACTGTCTGTTCAGGAGCAGAACGACAGATTTGTACCTTGTCAGCTCGGGGATTTGAACTTGCAACCTTACGGATGCTAGTCCAACGCTCAGTCCACTCGGCTACCCTGCCACCCCGCCCTGAATGCACAATCCCTCCATCAGTGCTCAGACTGTCCGCAATGGGCTGAGAGAGGCTGGACTGAGGGCTTTTAGGCCTGTTGTAAGGCAGGTCTTCACCAGACATCACCGGCAACAACGTTGCCTATGTGGGCACAAACCTACCGTTGCTGGACCAGACAGGACTGACAAAAAGTGCTCTTCACTGATAAGTCGCGGTTTTGTCTCACCAGGGGTGATGGTCAGATTTGCGTTTATCTTCGAAGGAATGAGCATTACACCGAGGCCTGTACTCTGGAGCGGGATTGATTTGGAGGTGGAGGGTCCATCATGGTCTGGGGCGGTGTGTCACAGCGTCAACGGACTGAGCTTGTTGTCATTGCAGGCAATCTCAACACTGTGCGTTACAGGGAATACATCCTCCTCCCTCATGTGGTACCCTTCCTGCAGGCTCATCCTGACATGACCCTCCAGCATGACAATGCCACCAGCCATATTGCTCATTCTGTGCGTGATTTCCTGCAAGACAGGAATGTCAGTGTTCTTCCATGGCCAGCGAAGAGCCCGGATCTCAATCACATTGAGCACATTTGGGACCTGTTGGATGAGGGCTAGGGCCATTCCCCCCAGAAATGTCAGGGAAATTGTAGGTGCCTTGGTGGAAGAGTAGGGTAACATCGCACAGCAAGAACTGGCAAATCTGGTGCAGTCCATGAGGAGGTGATGCACCACAGTACCTAATGCAGCTGGTGGCCACACCAGATACTGACTGTTACTTTTGATTTTGACCCCCCCTTTGTTCAGGGACACATTATTCCATTTCTGTTAGTCACATGTCTGTGGAACTTGTTCAGTTTATGTCTCAGTTGTTGAATCTTGTAATGTTCATACAAATATTTACACATGTTAAGTTTGCTGAAAATAAACGCAGTTGACAGTGAGAGGATGTTTCTTTTTTTGCTGAGTTGATATATATATGCAGTTGAAGTCGGTAGTTTACATACACTTAGGTTGGAGTCATTAAAACTAGTTTTTCAACCACTCCACAAATTTCTTGTTAACAAACTATAGTTTTGGCAAGTCAGTTAGGACATCTACTTTGTGCATGACACAAATAATTTTTCCAACAGTTGTTTACAGACAGATTATTTCGCTTATAATTCACTGTATCACAATTCCAGTGGGTCAGAAGTTTATATACACTAAGTTGACTGTGCCTTTAAACAGCTTGGAACATTCCAGAAAATTATGTCAAGTCTTTAGAAGCTTCTGATAGGCTAATTGACATAATTTGAGTCAATTGGGGGTGTACCTGTGGATGTATTTCAAGGCCTACCTTCATAGTGGTCTCTGACTTGTGGTCAGACTCGCTCAGGTGGAACAAACTTAAACTTGCACCTTTTTTCATTGCTGATTTGAATGTCACTGAGAAAACAGAGAAGTGTCAGATTTATTTTCGCAAACATCCTTTCTGAATTTAAAAGTAATCCTTGAAGTAATCATCTAGTTTTTCAAAAGTATCTGTAATCTGATTACAATATTTTTGCTAGTAATTTAACGGATTATAGTGACAGTTTTTTGTAATCCCTTGCATGTAACGGATTACATGCAATCCATTACTCCCCAACCCTGCGGGCCACAGACCAGTGCCCCGCAGTCTTAATATAATTGAACCCACCCACTGAAAAATAAATGGGAGGGGCTGCATTATAATATTTCCCAGCATGTTTTGTTGCAGGTTGATTTTTAGAATAGTTTGTTTTAATATCTTTTTCTTCTTGCACATTGATTAATTGATAGGTAGTCTTGTTTATTAAGTTCTTCACCATAGCAGTCATTCTGTGTGCAGATTGTGAGTGATATAATATTCAAATTCTTGGCTATCCTCCCTCTGGCTGTATTCTGATAGGACTAACTAATCACTTTAGAAACTTGCAGGTCTATGAGCCTTGATTTTCAGACCACAATGTTGAGAATGACTAGACAATAACTAAAAGCCTTATGCTAATATTTACTTCTAATTGAAACACATTCACTTAGGCAATCACTTTGGTGAAAGTGTTAGCAATAATGCAACAACCATGTCTCGGTCACTAACAAACACAATCATGGGTGTGTATCTCTCACATTCACCTGAAAGGCATGCTGGGAAATACGCAATCCCTCTTCACACCCTACAGTGTTAAAACAACACCTCCATTGTTTAGTGTTTAAAATTTATTCCCCTTGTTCTGAAAAAAATGTGTGTTTAAAATGTGTTACAGGGAATAAGCATGTTCCGGTGTTTACACGTTTTCATTGAAATTCTAAATCCTTGACACATTTAAAGTGTTACAGAAAAGTTTTTAGTTATGTGTTCAGATCCTAAGCACTTCGTTTTACAGTGTAAGGACCCATAGGGCGGTGTCGTCCGGGTTAGGGTTTGGCCAGGGTAGGCCATCATTGTAAATAATCATTTGTTCTTAACTGACTTGCCTAGTTAAATATATATATATATAAATATATATTTAATATATATTTAACTAGGCAAGTCATTATCAATATATTGATAATGTTAATCAATCTAAGCAGTCAGTTGCATTGATTCATGTTTTTAGCCTCTTTTGTGCTTAACATCAAAATGGCGTGTAGGCCTATGGCATATTGTTGCAATTCTAGAAGTTCCTGTATGAAATAGGCCTGTGGATAATGTGTTATTGTGCCTTGAAATAAAATACAACATTCCCAATTCCTGTTTTGATAGAGAAATTATATATTAGGGGTATCAACCCAGACAAAATCATTACCTTCTGCCCGATTCCTTATGCCTTTCCTTTTAACTTGTCAACATTGATTTAAAATAGGCATCAGATAATGTTGTTATGAAGAATAAGCATGTCCCACAATAGGAGAAACCGACACTGTCCTCAGCAGCAATCTAGTTTGGAATATGCTCAGGACGCACACGCACAAATGCACGGCCAAACACACACACACACACACACACACACACACACACACACACACACACACACACACACACACACACACACACACACACACACACACACACACACACACACACACACACACACACACACACACACACACACACACACCAGCCTTTGTATGGTGTCTCCCAACCGGTCTGTTATCTCGGGAGCTTTGATTGTTATTGGGTTTTCTTTTCATCCTTTGGGGATAGTAGACAAAAACAAAGTTGGCGCGCGAGGAGGATAGCACTACGGAGAGGCGTAGGGCATGTATTTGAATAGGCCTATGTGTTCGGGGTTGAAGGGGGGACTTCCCCCATTATTTTACTTTCCACCTTTGTTGGAATTGGAAGTTTGAAGCGTGTGCCTTTGGAGGCACAAGCCACGCGCCTGCCCTGACCTCTGTGACACCCTATTTGCATAAAGCTGGAGAATTGAATTCGGTCCTATTCTTTGACGTGACCTGCCTGACTTAGTCAATTACTGGCGGTCCCTCGTTGTTCAGCGGTGGGATAATTAAACGGAATCACAAATGTGGCGCTTTTAAACTAACGGAATACCTATCTCTCCACTGAGGCCTATAAGGGAAAACTAGTTTTAAAAAATGTGCCACCCGCAATATACACTGGTCAACACGTTCAAACTAATGTCATTAACCTCAAAATCTAATTTTAGATGTTATCGCAGGTGCAGAGAAATGCTTATGTTTTTACCTCCAACGGTGCAGTAATATCTAGCAATATGTTAAATCCACCGAATACAACTACAATGTTAGCCTACAAAATGTTGTTTCAAAAAGAGCATTGCTGCATGGGCCCTCGGGGTGTTTATGAGCCTGTCCTACATTTGACATTTCATTTCAACCTCAATAGGTAAGGTAGGTTTAAAAAAAAAATGTTTTGTTTATTATTATATATATATTTTTTTAGGTCTTTAGCCTATTAAGTGACCCACTATGCCTACAATGATATCATCATCATCATCATCATCCCGCACATCATTGATGATTCGTCATAGTCTTAGCAATTGCTTGAAAATGTACTTAGAAGAATCCTCAATGCCTGGCTCTAGAGCAGCCTATGGGCTATACAGAGGCACCACCAACTTCGGCCTATACTGCCTTTGTTCAGCACACAGCCTGGGCAGGAGGAATTCGGAATGTGTAATCTTGTTGCTACGAGAAAGGATGTAGGAGCGCCTGCGATTGGCCCGTGGCACTCGTGGGCCATGTGCAGTTTGTGCTGTCTTATTTACATACAGCTGTACAGTTTCCCGAGGACATGAATACACAGCCCTCTAACAACAATAGAATCAACTTAAATGCAGCTACAGTACCATGACTCTCCAATTCTGTTTCAACCATTCAGTCAGATGAAATATGGTAAAGGCTGGGGGGTAATCTAAAGACAGAAATTGTGATACATTAGGAGGAGGTAGCAGTGATAACACAGATGTGTTCTTGACCCCTCTTGTGGAATTTTTTATCTGAATTCCTTCAAAATAGAAACCCTTATTTTTTAAATATGTTTTTGTGTCAATTTATAAAAAATAAGGCAAGAGGTTGCAGTATCATGTCGTCCCCCACAAATGATGCAGCGCCCCTTGGGCCAATTGAGATATTGCATATGACGAACACATTTCAGTCAATGACCACAGCTCCCGCCTAGGGCCAGTGTAACTTTGTAAATGCCTGATCTCTATGGCAAGACGCATCATTCACTATCAAGTTACATCAAAATCATCCCAGTGCTGTCTGGGATATTGCGTAAGCCTAATGTACAAAGGAACGTACTGATGGACTGAGAAAAATCCACAGTCCCCTCCCCAATTTAATAGTGGGACAAATATAATGTAGGCTAGGTATAGGCCTATTCGACTTTCATGTCATTTTTGTAGGTTAGCATTTTTTTTCATGCAACTTGTTCTGGAGGCTGCTCTTCAGAGTGTTCTCTAACTGGCACAGGCACAAAGCCAAACCTAACCTTAACCCTAACCTTAACCACACTGCTAAACCTAATGCCTAACCCTAACCTTACATTTTTTCATGAATTTTTACAATATAGCCAATTTTGACTTTGCAGCTGGCCCATCTAGCGGAAAACGCTCAAATCTTTTCAACCCTAGGGTTAGGGTTGAATCGGGATGTGGACATGAAGATAGTGTTAAGGTTGTGGACATGAGGCTAGGGTTAGGGTTGAACCGGGATGTGGACATGAAGATAGTGTTAAGGTTGTGGACATGAGGCTAGGGTTAGGGTTGAACCGGGATGTGGACATGAAGCTAGGGTTAGGGTTGAACTGGGATGTGGACATGAAGCTAGGGTTAGGGTTGAACCGGGATGTGGACATGAAGCTAGGGTTAGGGTTGAACCGGGATGTGGACATGAAGTTAGGGTTAGGGTTGAACCGGGACGTGGACATGAAGCTAGGGTTAGGGTTGTGGTTGAGGCTAGGGTTAGAGTTGAACTGGGATGTGGACATGAAGCTAGGGTTAGGGTTGTGGTTGAGGCTAGGGTTAGGGTTGAACCGGGATGTGGATATGAGGCTAGGGTTAGTGTTGAACTGGGATGTGGACATGAGGCTAGGGTTAGGGTTGAGGCTAGGTTTAGGGTTGTGGTTGAGGCTAGGGTTGGGGTTGTGGTTGAGGCTAGGGGTTAGGGTTGTGGTTGAGGCTAGGGTTGGGGTTGTGGTTGAGGCTAGGGTTGGGGTTAGGGTTGTGGTTGAGGCTAGGGTTAGGGTTGTGGTTGAGGGTTAGGTTTGAACCGGAATGTGGACAAGATGGAGTTGGCGTGGGTACATTAATCTAGGGTTAGGGTTATAATTTCTATAGCAGTTGTTACCGTTGTTACAATATTCTTAAGTTATAAATAACAATTTAAACTTACAATACCATACCATTTCTTTAAGATAGCTGAAGCAAGCATACACATTTACTTCAGGAAATGTACCCCACAAACCTTCAGTGACTCATCATAATACCAACTTAACCTCCGCATGAGAAATCTTATTTGTCCTTGACTAGAGAGTTAATGTACATGGTTAATCTTGATAAAAGAGCCCTGGTGTTGTTTCTTGAAACCACATTCTGTAGGCCTATGCATCTCTGGTCATAGCAGCTGGTAAATATCATTTAGAAAGAAGTCATAGTGACCATCTATCTCCATAATACATTTTTATTTATTTTACTAGGCAAGTCAGTTAAGAACAAATTCTTATTTTCAATGACAGCCTAGGATCAGTGGGTTCACTGCCTGTTCAGGGGCAGAACAACAGATTTTGTACCTTGTCAGCTCGGGGATTTGAACTTGCAACCTTTCGGTTACTAGTCCAACACTCTAACCACTAGGCTACGCTGCCTGATGTATTTATGTACTTGTTATTATGAAAAGGAAATGAACAATGTAAATTAAGGATCAGAGAAGGTGTAAGATGTAAGATATATCAAACACACCTTCTTTTCCCTTTTTGTCTCTTCTGAGAATAACTGGTGCCCAGTCTGGGCCCTGGTCACAATGGCACAAGGTTGTCGACACATCACTTTGCCAATAGATGTCGCTGTAGTACTGACTATTGCTGTGAGCTAGTACTGACAATTTAACGGTACACAGGATGTGCGAGATGACAAAGGATGTGGAAACCTTGTGTCACTGTCAACATGTATTCACATGAAATGGGTAACAACAACCATGAAATTGAGTTAATTTCCAGATCTCACTTTGTTTGGGCCTATAAGAGAATGTTTATTCAGGAACTTGATTTCTCTGTATAGGGTGGAATGTAATTATGTTAGGCCTATATCAATGCCAACACAACCACTCTACATGTTCCTGTTAATAAAACACACTAGCCAGGCAGCTAGACTTGCTAAATATTATAGATGCAGTATGTTCTAGCATGATGGTCTTGGTTGGAGAATGTGACAGCAGTAGAATTCCTTTCAGCCATTGTTTCTAATAGAGATATAAAGTGAAGCAGTCAGCTTCTCGTTTCATTGGGCAACATTTCCTGATTTTCTAACAAAATAGGAAGGCGAAATAGTGCCCAGAGTAAATGAGCTGGGGGTAGTCTGGTCTTTGACAAAAACAACACCACTCAGGTAGCCTAGTGGTTAGAGTGTTTGACTAGTAACTGAAAGGTTGCAAGATTGAATCCTCGAGCTGACAAGGTAAAACATCTGTCATTCTGCCCCTGAATAGGGCAGTTAATCCACTGCTCTTAGTTTGCCATTGAAAATAAGAATTTGTTCTTAACTGACTTGCCTAGTTAAATACAAATGAATAATAGAAAATAATATTTATCTGATCCACAATCAATACTTACAAACTATTTTCTGCTTAAATGGTTGGACCAATATATGGTAACACTTATTTGAAAGAGATATTTCATCTACATGATGTTAAATAAACAAGTTGTTGATGAAAAGTATATATTTTACTCATTGGGTTTTGCATTGCCATGTGTGAATGGTATCTTGAACACATTTCAAATGCAATATAATAATAGTGAATGTACATTGTTTTTTTTTTACATAAAGTGTCATTCGATGATATACACCAATGTCATTCTAGTGCCATCACTAAAATGCTTGTCTTGTGTATGCTAAACTATGATCATTATTCCTTTGTTGTAATCCGTTGAAGACTCACTATCCCCAACACCGTCCTCCTATCCCCACCCTACCCCCACACCCCGCTCTGTTGTGGGCTTGGCCAGAGCTGGTGACCTCCTAACAGGGCCACATGGTCAGGCGAGGGGGGGATTATATACAGTAATTAGGGGCTGGAGTCGGGCCCCAGCTACACTGCCACATAAGCTAAAGGGTTGTTTAAAGCTGGACTTTTAAGGCTATTAGTTAGTGAGGGTAAAGAAGCACCTAACTGAGTATAGAAACCATGTACTAATGCTTACAATATACACATATTTGTGACTATATTACGCACATATTGGATATGCCTGTAATGTTATGAGTCATGCAGCATACATTACATGTTGTTTTATGCCCTGTGTTTCCAACATGAGGATGCATTTGAGCGTGATGAGAGGAGGAGTATCTGGGATTAGGGGCTCAGTCTTGTATTCTAAAGTGAGGTACACAGTACTGTAGGCTGTGATTTTCCTTACCCCATAGTGACAAAAATCCATCTGAAAAAAGGGAGAAAAATGACCGTGCTGGCACAACACATCGAAGACAAATGGAAAACACCATAATCCTCAGTGGTAACACCTTAATTTGACACAGTAGAAGGCTCACAAAGCACAGCATAATTCTTCCCTCTCATAAACATCTCCCGTGTTCAGTCTGGGACTGACGCCTGTGCTTTGGTAGGATGACATAATCAGAGCACGCCATGGCTGGGCTTAGGAAGACAAGGTAATGTCTATG
The DNA here is from genome assembly GCF_018296145.1 of Oncorhynchus tshawytscha. NCBI lineage: Eukaryota > Metazoa > Chordata > Actinopteri > Salmoniformes > Salmonidae > Oncorhynchus > Oncorhynchus tshawytscha. The sequence continues at coordinate 35,373,292 of NC_056461.1, read as the reverse complement.
GAAACGCATGCAGGACAAGGTCAGTTGGCAGAGCACCTGCTGGGAGGAAAGGCATGGGGAGGGGATAGGATGGGAGGGGGAGGTGAACAGTGATGGTAGTCCTCTTAATGGTCAGTCGAGTAAACCATGTACTGTTATTATTGGGCAACCATTTCATTGTTTAGTGTGGACACACTAGGTCTCCCCTAAACACACACAAACATGCAAACATATGCTCCTTAAGAATTTGTTCTTAACTGACTTGCCTAGTTAAGTGAAGGTTAAATAAAAAATAAATAAATACAATTTTCCCCCCAACCCTTCCTCCACCCAAAACACACACATTTGCTTAGAATAGCACATTGAGGCTGACAGGCTAGATGCACTTAGTCATTGGTCGCTTAATCTAGTCGCCCTAATCATCCAACCATTAATATAGAAAACAGATTAGACTCAGAGAGAGAGAAAGAGATAGAGAGAAGAGCACATCCTGCCTATTGCGGTCTATTGCTGCCTCAGCCTCTCTTTGACAGAGCGAAAGAGAGAGAGAGAGGGGGAGGAGAGAGATCGGTGATGTGGTGTGTGTGAGGGGAGGAGAAGGAGGGGGTTGGCTTTAGTGTGATTTGAATGGGCGTGAGAGAGAGCGTGAGGGACTGAGCAAATCAACCTGCCTCTTTTGACTGAACAACGGGATGGAAGAGCTGAGCTCCTAGCCACACTGATCAGAGAGGAGTTTTATTTTTGGAGAGGGGAAGAAGGGAGCAGACAAGGGGAACCGAAGAGGGAGAAGAAGGAGAAAAGGCATCAGAGTGGGGATAGATAGCAGAAAAATGCTGTCATGGGGAGAGGGGGAGGGAGCAGACAGAAAGGAACAGAATGAGACCAGGCAGGGTGGAGCGGAGCTGAAATGTGGAGGTAAGTCCTGTCTTTCTCTACTCAGACCCTTTAGAATGCCACATTCCTAATTCCCTATGTCCTGTGGTCTGGTGATAATGAATGTGATTGGCTTGATCAGGACAACCTAGATGGCTCGATGTGGGCATACATATGCTCTTATTTCCAGTCGGTTCCACCAGAGATTCAGAGCATTCTGCAGTACAAAAGTGAGAGAGCAGAGGATGTGTCAACACAATGAACGAACGCTTTGTCAGGGGTAGGAAAGGATGTCTAAGCAACATTCTGCTATATTCACGCTCGTTCTCCCCCCTCTCTCTGGTGTTGTGGGCTCGTTTAAAAACTCTGTTCTGACATTGACATGAAGCCACTGCAGACCTTGCTGTGTAGGGCGCTCTGGGCTGCAGGACCCAGAGATGTGGGCCAGGTGGAGGAAGGGAGGGAGCAGAGACAGAAAGAGCGCCAGAAACAGGGAAAAGGGAAAAAAGGAATAGAGAGGAGCTATAGTGATACAGAAACAAAAAGACAAGATAAATAGGATTTAAAAATATATATTGTTATTATTTATTTATTTATTTGACAAACAAAGGTCTGCAGCCCCTGCCTGTTTTGTGTGGGGGATATGGATGATAAAGAGGACTGAGAGGGTACTGCATGTAACGTGCACAGAATGATGGAATGGAGAACCAGAGCCAGGATCAGGGTGTTGTTTTCAAGGTGGCAAAGAAAAGGAGGGATGCAGGAGATTTTTTTTCTTCTCAATTTGTCTGTGAGGGGGGTTGTGTTTCTTGGAGTCGGGGATGCAAGGGATGGTGAGGTCTGGTAGAGAAAGAGAACGGGCAAATTATTGAGGGAGATGAAGAGGAGAGGGTTGAGGGACAGCTTACATAAGCCAGTGCACTAAAAGGACAAACCATTTAATTTATTTTGCACCACATGAGTCCTCATCATATGTGGTTTTCACTGTGGTTGTCAGTAGCGGACAATCTCATTCCATATGATGATGAATGCATTCAGACTTGACATGGTGAAGTCCTCGCTCTCTTTCCTGAGAAGAAGTGCGGCAGGTCGTGTGCTTGTCTAAATTTGATGACAGAAGCCCTGTTTATACCTGGATCTAACATGCGGCCTTTGTCCTTATCTTGTCCACATTCTGATTTTGGCCACATTTTAGACAAGTGTAGACAATTAAAAGACTCATTGTGATCTGACTGTGAACAGATCTTATAAGTGTAAACAGACAAATCAGGTCAAGATCAGGATGAAGGACGCATGTTAACGGCAGGTATAAACAGGGCTATTGACTTGGTCGCAGTCTTTGTGCGTTCGTGGCCAGATTGGCAGAGGGTGTGACGTTATCCATCCGAGACTGCTAATCTGCATGGTTGGCCAGATGTGCCCATGGATGTGTGCGTGTGTAGGCCCCTTTGCTCTCCAATCATAGACTCACTTTGACAGCGACACATCTGACAAATGTATCTAAAATACAGAACATAGCTTGTTTACAGAAGATTAACATTGACTATCTGAGAATGAATATATATGTGACAGGGGGTAACTGAGCCCAGATGCAGACAGCAGATTTATGGGCGACTATGACACACAACCACTGTGGCATTGCACACAAGGCGTATGGGTACAACAGTCTAGTGATGCTTTGAGGTCACAGTGCCAATGATGGGGTGGAAAATGGACCTTACCATGGTGCTTAAATTGTCATGAAATGCTACTCAAATACTACAAAATCATTGATGATGTAATAATATCAGAATACTAATGTAGTAATTAGAAAATAGAGTTGCAAAGGGGCATTCAATTTAGGATCAAATGTATTGTTAACTTGAGTATACTTTGATTAGGTTAATTAGGCCAAATGAATGTGTCAACTCTAAACAGACATACAATTATTCAATGCAGCAATCTCAACCCAACAGTCATTTATTTGTCAGTCAAATTAAGGTTAATGGATGTACCCGCCTGTATTTTAGGATAAAGTAGACTCCAACATTTCTCTATTATTTGACAACATAACAGAAAAAAGCTTTCCCCTCAGCCTTCAATAGTTTGTGGACAGTAGGTAGATGTTTCTATACCTACAATAATATAATTATCAGATGTGTGTGTGTCAGTGACAGAAATATTCCTGTTCTAGCTGGTGTTGAAGTGTGTTGAAGCACTCAGACGCTCTAAAAAAGAAAACCTTTTCATAGAACATGTTAAAAATGTTGCTCTTTAAATATGCTGTTTTGACCCAAATGGTGGGAACTAGCAATTGGCGTCAGAGCGTGTAGGCGTCTATATTTGTTCATCTATTGAGGACTCATAGTATCGTCACAGTATGGAGCTAAAAAAAAACGTGGGTGTCTGGGACTCTTTTTAAATATGAGGCTCTCTGTCAGTCAGCAGGGACATGTGTGGCACACATTCTTCAGCTGAGTGGGAGGAGAGAAGGAGAGGGGATCAGAGGAGAAGGGAGAAGAGGTGAGGCAGAGCAGCTAATCTCTGTGATCGATCAGGCCCACTTATATTTCCTGCAGAATCAAACTGCTCCACATCACTGTCCATTCCTACACCAGCCCCTGGCCACAGAGAACAGATCTATCCAACTAAAATGAGTTACAATAGTATGATGCATCTGATTAGACGAATCAAGGCTGTAAGTACAGAACCACTTGATGTCTTTAATAGATATCTTAAATGTAAAGGAGCTGTTACATGTTTGTCCTTTGCCAGTTTAATAAGTGGAGATCCCAAGACATTGAAGCCCTAAATGACATACAGTTGAAGTCAGAAGTTTACATACACTTAGGTTGGAGTCATTAAAACTCATTTTTCAACCACTCAACAAATTTCTTGTTAACAAACTATAGTTTTGGCAAGTCGGTTAGGACATCTACTTTGTGCATGACACAAGTCATTTTTCCAACAATTGTTTACAGACAGATTATTTCAGATTATTTAGTCTGGTTCATCCTTGGGGGCAATTTCCAAACGCCTGAAGGTACCACGTTCATCTGTACAAACAATAGTACACAAGTATAAACACCATGGGACAACGCAGCTGTCATACCGCTCAGGAAGGAGATATGAATGTACTTTGGTGCGAAAAGTGCAAATCAATCCCAGAACAACAGCAAAGGACCTTGTGAAGATGCTGGAGGAAACAGGTACAAAAGTATCTATATCCACAGTAAAAAGAGTCCTATATCGACATAACCTGAAAGGCAGCTCAGCAAGGAAGAAGCCACTGCTCCAAAAGCGGCATAAAAGAGCCAGACTACGGTTTGCAACAGCACATGGGGACAAAGATTGTACTTTTTGGAGAAATGTCCGCTGGTCTGATGAAACAAAAATAGAACTGTTTGTCCAGAATGACCATTGTTATGTTTGGAGGTAAAAGGGGGAGACTTGCAAGCCGAAGAACACCATCCCAACCATGAAGCAGACAGGGTGGCAGCATCATGTTGTGGAGGTGCTTTGCTGCAGGAGGGACTGGTGCACTTCACAAAATAGATGGCATCATGAGGGAGGACAATTATGTGGATATATTAAAGCAATATCTCAAGACATCAGTCAGGAAGTTAAAGCTTGGTCGCAAATGGGTCTTCCAAATGGACAATGACCCCAAGCATACTTCCAAGGTTGTGGCAAAATGGCTTAAGGACAACAAAGTCAAGGTATTGGAGTGGCCATCAAAAAGCCCTGACCTCAATCCTATAGAAAATGTGTGGGCAGAACTGAAAAAGTGTGTGCGAGCAAGGAGGCCTACAAACCTGACTCAGTTACACCAGATTTGTCAGGGGGAATGGGCCAAAATTTACCAACTTATTGTGGGAAGCTTGTGGAAGGCTACCCTAAATGTTTGACCCAAGTTAAACAATTTAAAGGCAATGCTACCAAATACTAATTGAGTGTATGTAAACCTCTGACCCACTGGGAATGTGATGAAAGAAATAAAATCTAAAATAAATAATTTTTCTCCTATTATTCTGACATTTCACATTCTTAAAATAAAGTTGTGATCCTAACTGACTTAAGACAGGGAATTCTTCTAGTATTAAATGTCCGGAATTGTGAAAAACTGAGTTTAAATGTATTTGGCTAAGGTGTATGTAAACTTCCGACTTCAACTGTATATGATGGAAATGATAGTGAGAGCAGCTGTGGCGCAGGATGCTAGCAGAGCCACAGGGCTAACAGATCCTGCCTGCCTCAGATGTACTAAAGCTGTGTGTCACCCAGGATTTCAACTCCAGCTTACACTGCTGCCCTCTTTGCATACCAAATTATATTTCCATGCCAAAAGCAACTCCTCTCCATAGGGCTGCTGCAGAAAATTGCCTCTCAACAGTCAACCAACTGTCTTTACATAACACAACGTGGACAGGAGCCTATCTGACAACAACCTGAGGCAGAAAGACTATCTGAAAAGGCTATTCAATCTACGTTTAGGCCTACTGTGCTCCACGAGAGAGGACATTTACCATGGTGCTCCCACACTGTGCCGTGCCAAACTGATATATTTTAACTGACCAATAAGGGCGAAAATTACATCCAGACATATATAATATGGCAAATACAATAGTTAAATGATTTCAGTGGCGTCTCAAGAGAAATAATCAATTTGTCCAGTTAATGATACCTCATCAACATGGATCAAATATTTCTAAGGTTACGAGGCAGATTATCCTCTCCACTGAAACATGAGTCAGCAGAACTACACAGTCTCCCTCAGTTGGAGCCATTTTGCGTTACTAGGCCTAGCCAGACTGTGTCTCTCTATCTCTCCCAGTGAGCAGTGTGTCTGTGTGACTGAGGGAGCCTGGTGGACAGAGCAGAGGATGGAAGGATGGTAGATAGCAGTGGAAGCCACTGGGTGGATCCACTAATCGGATTGTGCTCTCCTTTGTCACCTGTCCTCTGTGGCCATGCTCTTAATGGGAGCTCAGCCCTCTCTGGAGTGGAGTCACCCTCAGATTTCTGTCCCTGGGCTCTGGCCGGCCCAGCTCTGCTCTGCCACACAGGGCCTGACTGCACAATGAGTAGGACTAGAGAGGAGAGACATAGGAGAGCGAGAGTGTTCATGGGGAAATAGAAAGAGAGGCAAGGAGGAGTATTAAAAAGATAGTGAGAAGTAGAAAATGAGCCAAATAAAGGTACTACATACTACTATACTACTACATTATTATACCACTATACTACATATTACTATACTACTGTACTACTACATTTGTGTAACTGGAAAGAACACGTTTTGACCTGTATAGGTTTATGTGTTTGTCATTTCAGCTAAATTAAATCTTAAAGTGCATTAGGATTTTGATAATAAAACATCTGCTGAATATTTGAATAAATTCACACTAGGGAGGTTCGCTTGCTCATCACAGATTTGCACTCTGTAAATAACCCACTAGTCAGAAATACTGTAGGCAGTGGGTGTGTGGAGTTTGCTGTCGTCAATGTTGTTAATCAACCAGTTATGAAGGTTTTAAATGATATCACTGAAGCCATTGACAAAAAACAGCACTGTGTCTCACTTTTTATTGATCTCTCTAAGGCTTTTGATACAGTTGATCATGCTATACTAAGACAGAGATTGTTGAGTGTAGGTCTTTCGGAGCATGCAGTTGCATGGTTTGCTAACTATCTGTCTGATAGAACTCAGTGCACTCAATTTGATGGGCTTATGTCTGTTAAATTGTCTGTCTTGAATGGTGTGCCCCAAGGCTCTGTACTTGGTCTTCTCTTATTCACTATTTATATAAATGATTTCGACAAAAATGTCCAAATTGCACAACTTAATTTTTATGCTGATTATACTGTTATTTACTGTTGTGCCTCGTCTCTTACAAATGCTTTCCAGAACATGCAAACTGCTTTTTATACTGTTCAACATACCTTGTGTCAATTGAAGCTTATCCTCAATACTGACTAAACTAAACTAATGGTGTTTTCTAATGCAAGAAATAGACCTCTGAACCTTTCACCTATTACTACCTGTCAGGGCAAGGAGATTGAGTTTGTAACCTCTTATAAATATCTTGGAATTTTAATTGATGATGGCCTCTCTTTTAAATTGCATATTCAACAACTTACAAAAAAATTTAAGCTGAAATATTTTAGGAATAAGGCCTGTTTTTCTTTTGAAGCCAGAAGGAGGCTAGTATCAGCTACATTTATGCCTTTACTAGACTATGGGAATATTTTATATATGAATGCTTCCGCTCAGTGTTTGAGATCAATTGACACCCTTTACCATGGCACTTTGAGATTTATTTTAAACTGCAAAACCCTTATGCACCACTGCACTTGGTATACCAGGGTTGGCTGGTCTTCTCTAGTCACTCGTACGCTCAGTCACTGGGATAATTTGATTTACAAAGCCATTTTGGGTTTACTACCTTTTTATTTGTGCATTTTTATTATTCAGAAATGTGGTGGGTACTCTCTTCGTTCTCTGGATGTTATCCTGCTAACTGTTCCAAATGTCCAAACTGAATTTGGTAAAAGGGCTTTTATGTACTCTGCACCATCTTCTTGGAACACCTTACAAACTACTTTTAAACCGGAAGAACTTGTCCCGATTGGTGTTTTTAAATCATTGAAGGATTTTGAGGCTGATTCCCTGACCTGTCAATGTTTTTAATTTGCTGTTTTATACTCTTGTGAATTCAATGGTTTTTACCAGATTACTTGTAATTTTTCATGTTGTCTGTCTGTAATTTTTTTGTAATGACTTGGTGCAGCCTATCTTGGCCAGGGCGCTCTTGAAAAATAGATTTGAATCTCAATGAGCCTTTCCTGGTTAAATAAAGGTAAAATAAAGTTATATCATACATACACTGACTGAACAACACACACAAACACACACCTATTCTCGTTATTCCAATTCCCATTATAGGAGAAGTGCCCTCAGTGACATTCAGTGGTGCAGAAAGAAGATCTAACTCAATACACTCCCACGACATCACTACTTCCCCATCCTGAGCAGTCTGATCAAAAAGGCAGAAAACAAGAAAAAAAAAGACCTCCACACACAATATCACATTAATCAGCAGATACATACAACACAGTGAAAATCATTACTGCTCTAGCCATGTCGGAAAAGCACTTCATGTCCATTCTATTACAGTCAATAAGGGTGGAAAGAGTCACTGTGCAACTGGCTGCATTTTCATATTAAAGGCGTTGGCGGAAAAAGAGCATAACAAAAAAACAGAGTTACTAATTAGAAGCGCTTAGCTGTAGCACTGGTAGATCGGTCCTGCCTGTGTGCGCCTGAGAGGCTCCTCTCAGACAGCTGCCGCACATAGGAAACACACAGACAGGATGTACCTCACAGACCAAGGTGGAGGGCCGCACAACTGGGTCAGAATCAGAAACACTACTAACATTACTAACAGAGCTCAGAGAACCAGATATAGCTTTGTATATAGCCAAGTTATCATTTATTTTTACTTTAAAAAAAATTGAACCTTTATTCAACTAGGCAAGTCAGTTAAGAACAAATTCTTATTTACAATGATGGCCTACCCCAGCCAAACCCAGACGACGCTGGGCAAATTGTTCACCGCCCTATGGGACACCCAATCACGGCCAGTTGTGATACAGCCTGGAATCGAACCAGGGTCTGTAGTGACGCCTCTAGCACTAAGATGCAGTGCCTTAGATTGCTGCACCACTCAGGAGCCCGTTACTCATTGTGTATTTATTATTACTTCTATTACATGTTTTACTTTCTATTATTTCTCTGTTTTCTTTCTCTCTGCATTGTTGGGAAGGGCCTGTAAGTAAGCATTTCACTGTTAGTCTACACCTGTTGTTTACGAAGCATGTGACCATTTTTAAAATTTGATTTGAGATCCCAGGGTACTAGCATATGCATCTGTTCACTACATTATCATACCTTACAAAGCCACTTGCCATTGATTTCAACTAAATCAATGTGCTTGTGTTACAGTCTCCTTCTCACACTCCATTAAAGTGACACTCGTGGTGAGGTGATACTCTGATGGTTGAACTACACTGAACAAAAATATAAATGCAACATGTGAAGCATTGGCCCCATGTTTCATAACTTGAAATAAAAGATCCCAGAAATGTTCCATACGCACAAAAAGCTTATTTCTCTAAAATGTTGTGCACACATTTGTTTATATCCCGGTTAGTGAGCATTTCTCCTTTGCCAAGATAATCCATCCACCTGACAGGTTTAGCGTATCAAGAAGCTGGTTAAACATCATGATCATTATACAGGTGCACCTTCTGCTGGGGACAATAAAAGGCCACTCTAAAATGTGCAGTTGTGGAGTTGTGCAGTTGTGGAGTTGGCATTCTGACTGCAGGAATGTCCACCAGAGATGTTGCCAGAAAATGTAATGTTAATTTCTCTAACATAAGCCGCCTCCAACATTGTTTTAGAAAATTTGGCAGTACGTCCAACCGGCCTCACAACCGCACAACACGTGTAAACACCCCAGCCCAGGACCTCCACTTCCAGCTTCTTCACCTGCGGTATCATCTGAGACCAGGATGCTTGTCGTCCCACAGACGGCAGACAGTGTGTATGGTGTCCTGTGGGCGGGCGGTTTGCTGATGTCAAAGTTGTGAACAGAGTGCCCCATGGTGGCGGTGGGGTTATGCTATGGGCTAGCAACGGACAACAAACACAATTGAATTTTATCAATGACAATTTGAATGCACAGAGATACCATGACAAGATCCTGAGGCCCATTGTTGTGCCATTCATCCACCACCATCAGCAAATGTTTCAGCATGATAATGCACGGCCAGTGTTGCAAGGATCTGTACACAATTCCTTTAAACCTGAAAATATCCCAGTTCTTCCATGGCCTGCATACTCACCAGACATGTCACCCATTGAGCATGTGTGGGATGCACTGGATCGACATGTTCCAATTCCCGCCAATATCCAGCAACTTTGCATCAGCCATTAAAGAGGAGTGGGACACCATTCCACAGCCCACAATCAACAGCCTGATCAACTCTATGCGAAGGAGATGTGTCACGCTGCATGAAGCAAATGGTGGTCACACCAGATACTGACTGGTTTTCTGATCCACACCCCTACCTTTTTTTTAAAGGTATCTGTGACCAACTTATCCATATCTGTATTCCCAGTCATGTGAAATCCATAGATTAGAGCCTAATGAATTAATTTCAATTGACTGATTTCCTTATATGGACTGTAACTCAGTAAAATCTTTTGTTGCATGTTGCGTTTATATTTTTGTTCAGTGTTTAGTTAGCATATTTAGCATATTGGCTTGTAGCACACAGTTAGCATTTAGCACACAGTTAGCATATTGGCTTGTATCACCAGGCACAGAGGCTAGCGCTGGTAGAGACTAGAGACAGAGCAACAGGTGGTGTAGAGGCCAGCGCTGCTAGAGACTAGAGACAGAGCAGCACGTGGTGTAGAGGCTAGCGCTGGTAGAGACTAGAGACAGAGCAACAGGCGGTGGAGGCCAGCGCTGCTAGAGACTAGAGACAGAGCAACAGGAGGGCCTGACTGGAGCAAGGTGTCTGACTGCCTAGAATGTGGAAGACAGCAACTGTAACCACTGCCCTCTCAGTCATCAATGTCATGCAGAAAATGGTACGCAAGAGGACATTTGCTGTTGCAGTTGGTGTTGTTTCAGACTTTTACAGCAAAGCATAATTTAAATTAAACCAATGTCTTTAATAGTCACTGTGCATGGGGTGGCCAGATCTGAGATTCATGATGAAAGAATGTGTGGTAATACATAGAGCCTATCTGGGTGAGTGTGTGTGTGAGAGAGAGTGTGTGTGGGCGGTGCAGCCGTTTCAGGGGCACCAAGATTCATTTCGAAGCACAATAGCGGGGATAGTGAGGAAGTGAGGGAGGCCAGTGTCTCTTCCTCTCTGAGCAGACAGGGTAGGGGTACCATTTCAGACTACTATAAATGCTAGTGTGGGCAGTGTTTCTGCCTCGGCCTCAGAGACAGCTGCACGTATGGAAGAGGAACCACAGTGTGCAGTTCAGCTCCACATAATAGCAGCAGTGATGGAGTGAGGGTCAGTTCCTCTCTCGTTCCGGTCACACACACACACACACACACACACACACACACACACACACACACACACACACACACACACACACACACACACACACACACACACAGTCATGGGCTGAATCACACACAGTGCCGTTGCAGAGGGACAGCTGTTCTTCCTGCCACTGTGGGCAGTGTGCCAGATTCAGACAGACAGACACATTCACTCTGACTAACTCTTGCACGCATGCCATGTACTCCCATATAACCTCACAATATAGTTCTTTGAGCATGCACATTACCAATACCTTAGTCAAAATGTTCATAGGCTTTCTCACAGTGGTGATGGATGGACATAGTAATGTAAGATGGAGAGAAAGAGATGTATCATCCCTCTTTAAGCTGGTAGTATTCAGTAAAATAGGAAGTCAGGGTTAGATGCAGAAAACGTAGACGATGCCATAAAAGCCTTTTCTAAGCCAACTTTCTCTTTCTGGCTGCATTTACTGAAATAGGAGGTTACACCAGATTTAAACATGCTCAGTTCATGACATATTATACATTTACAGTACCAGTCAAACGTTTGGACACACCTACTAATATGTTCCATATGTGTTATTTTATAGTTTTGATGTCTTCACTATTATTGTACAATGTAGAAAATAGTAATGATAAAGAAAAACCCTGGAATGAGTAGGTGTGTCCAAACCTTTGACTGGTACTGTATATGTTTCAATAAGCATGTTAAAACACACAGTCTGTTTTATCAATGATCAGAATAACTGAAAAATAGAAAAATACTTTGGTTTCTTTTTCATACACGAGTGAACACACAAACATGCACTTATGTACACAAACGCACCAGCCCATTCTCTTATTTATGAATTATTAACCCTTATTTTATCAAGTAAATTGACTGAGAACATGTTCTCATTTACAGAAACAACCTGGGGAATAGTTACAGGGGAGAGGAGGGGGTTGAATGAGCCAATTGGAAGCTGGAGAGGATTAGGTGACCACGATGGTATGAGGGCCTCTTATGGAACACGACAAGAGGTGCCGAATTCTGCAGTTACCATATTACGTTTGGACCTGGCGAAATGTGGAAGCTATACCATCCACTAGGGGCAATGTGAGAGTCTATTACATTCAAGTAGTCTGGGGGCTTGCTAGAGTGTAGTGGATGAGGATGTGGATGCACAATTAAAGCTTCCTATAAGGTCTTTGCAGACGCTAGAACCGGAGTGTTGCAATGTTGTTTTTCATCACTGCTCTTTGTAATACATTCTGGCATTCAACATACTTTTTTACTACCTGATAATTGAGTCACGCCGTATCATTCCATCCGCAGCAGTGTTGTTGCTTGGTTCCTAGATCTGATCTATAGGCTATAGAGTACAACAGTATAATACTCATAAAACCTAGCGGTCAAACAGGGACTTGGTTCCAATCATTTTTCCACCATAAATTTTTCCCATATGGGATGTTAGTAAGACTTCAAATAAGCGCTGTATTTTGTGTAGGCTTACCCTAGCGTGATGTTCTGATAATCGTGTAGCCTGTATGGTACAAATGCCATGATGATCTGGACGAGACTCCCGAATCTATCGAATTCAGCTAACAAAACATGGAATTGCTAGTTTGCTACGTGTGTCTTATTTGATCGAATATAAGTTTTGTAGAGCTTAGGTTGTTACAAGTGCACTGATAAGTAGGACACATGACATCCTGACAACTTTGAGAAAAAACACTTTATTTCAGAGTTGTGCCTGTTGTTCACACTTGTATCTGCCCTCTCATTGGCTAGAATGGACCCACCTGATCTTGCCTCCTCCCGACTGCCTTCTAGTCTGAGTAGAGGTCTCTTTAGCTAATATTCCACTTGCCACTGCCAAAGAGTCTTTGGCACATGATATGGACTACAGGGAGTGGATCAACTAAAGAGACTGGTACCCAGGCTAACTTTCATTGTTAAAGCAGCCACTTGAGTATCTGGTCAATATAATGGATCATTTGTGGTGCATTCTTGGTGGGGGACATGTTTACTGTTGCCTTGTTTCCTAAGCCTAAAGGTGGGCTAGACCTGCACACACGAATCGACAGTAGTGAGAGACACCCAGTTGACTATGTCCCCAACTGGAGGACACACAGGCAGACAGCAGGCAACACACTCTGTAAGGTGACATTAAATAGACTTAGCAAAATGACATTGGAAATGTGAAAGGTGCCCCAAAAAATTATCCAACTTCCTTTGTGCGTCCAATGTGACGCATATTTTAAAATCACCAGGGTAGGAAGGTAGAAGGGTGGGAAGTGATAAAAAAAAGCATGTGTGGATGGCAGGGAGGGTCATATCTGTCAACTCCCACAAGCTGCAGTGACTCAGCCTGGTGACCTGCCAGAAGCCAGGGAGACGAACTGCTCTCCCCGTTGCTATCATGCTATCACATGTCAATCACCACTCCTTAAATCAACATCTGATCTCTGAGACTTGATGATGTGATACTGTACTGAGCACAGGAGGTTGGTGGCACCTTAATTGGGAAGGACAGGATCGTGATAATGGCTGGAGTGGAATAGGTGGAATGGTATCAAATACATCACACATGGTTTCCATGGTTTCCATGTGTTTGATGCCATTCCATTCGCTCCATTCCAGCCATTATTATGAGCCGTCCTCCCCTCAGCAGCCTCCACTGGTACTGAGTGAGCTGACCAAAGCTCTGGGAGGGGTGATGAGTTCATAAACGAACAAAAAGTCCTGAAGCTTTCCACCTTCCCCTCTGCAACTTTGACAGTGAACCTCTTTTCCGAGGCAATCTATTGAGTAAAGGAGCTATGTGACTTTGGAGACCAATAAACCAGACGGACGTCTGCTAACTATATGAAATAAAAAAAAACTGAGATAAAATGCAGGACAAAATGAGAGAGTGCGCCAGAACCAATCACTTAGCATTCTCTGGACCTGGCACAGGCCCTACTCAGCGGGCAGCAGAAGAAAGGAGGGGTGAAGTGATGCGAGGGAGAAGTAGCATTAGGATTACTTTATTTCCTGAAACCAATTTTGTGCGCAATAATACACCCACTGGCTGTTTTTAGTCTTTTCAACCAGTTTTAGGTTTCTAATGACACGGTAGTCGTGCAGTGTCAGTCCAAATGTAACAGACAGAGCTGGGATCAATAACGGGCCCTGGGATTGGCTGCCGGGCATAGTGAGAATACGAGGTTAGTTGGCTAAACCTAAATCAATTATCCTTAATGGTCAATTTAGGCCCCATTGTACCGTAAGCACCAATCACTGTGATTTGGAGGACTGAGGTTGTGTAGCTGGTGGCAGTACTGTGATTCAGCATAAATATACTAGTATGCAATGAGGAAAATTGTGGGAAACCCGATGTTGCTCTCAAGTCTAGTGAAAGTATTTAAGAGGGAGAGAGAATAATTTCATTACACTTCTATACTTAATAAAAGATACTCCTATTAAACAGAAGTACCTTGTTTTTCATCTAACATGTATGGAATCCTTGTTAAAGTTTCACACTTCTCTGCAGTTCTAATGAGGGTTTTAGAAATCATGCCAGAAGTACAGAAATATATACTATTAATGGCCTTTGGTTTGATCTATCACAGTAATCTGGCCTGTTCCCCATTTCAACAGATAATTTGAATCCCACATGTGCGTAGGTAACCATGAGCCAAAAACAGAAACAGGTCAGGGGAGTCGGATATTTTCAACGGCAGGTTACATCGTCATTGACGGCATAGCTGTTTTATAACACAGGAACCAGCTTGAATATTCAACAGACACCGTAACATACAGTAGAATAAATCAATGAGTCCATAAGGGATCTGTAAGCCTAGACAGCCACTGAAACCTGACATAGAGAACCAGTTTATCACGTGAGAGAGCGGATATGGCCGTGGGGTGGATACCTACCCTGGTCATTGATCACATTTAACGGCTGCCTGTGGTGAGCTTTTAAGCTGATTTTCACAGAGCTGGGCCTGAAGGAAATACATTTATACAGTACATTTAATGAATGTACCCTACTGTAGGCTACAGCAAATACAATTTATAATGATCTACAAATACTTTTGTTGTTGCTGTTTTCCCCCTCAAAATGATTTGCTGATAAGAAGGGGCTTAAAAATGCATCAGATTTAAGCTTGATGAAGGCATGTGAGATGGAGGTCAGGAGTTAAACAGAGATTTGTGGTTGGCAGGCTGAAGGCTGCCAGGTCTCTCTCTGGTAGTCCAGTTTGCCGTGATGGGAGGGGGAGAGCAGAGCAGGGATATGATGACGACACCCATCCTCTGACGGTTAAAAGGTCAGGATGCATGTGACATCACTTCCTGCTGCACAGGACGAAGCCTAGAAGGGAGTAGGGGTCAGAGATGGCACAAAAAGAAAAGTGTCCAGGAAACATGGCTTCCCTAAAGTGGGTGTACAGTCACCATGGCCACATCCGGACAGCACACACCAGCAGCCCTGTAGTCTTGTCCTGGGCTTTACATGTACACCAAACAGGATGGAGACCCCACTGCACTGAGCACTCATGGCCTCCAAACCACTAAGGTCCCAGCAGAGCTGGTGAAAGATAGACAACACTAGAAAACATGAGCCCAACACAGACATACTGTAGTACCTGTAGAGGGGAAGTCTGCTGGAGTACCAAGGCAAAGTCCTGCTATAAAGACTGGATCAACACAGGTCACACAGAGAGCAAAGATACTCAGTATAGTGACTGAGATCTGAGATCATTAGCAGCCACTCACTGCTAACAATGTTTTATCAGCGTAGTTAGACAGTGCATCAAACACCAATGTTGAGGCTTAATAATGTAGCGAGGCAGTACGTTCCTGGTTGGGCTTCTGAGGCAGTGAGACTGCTCTGCTTTCTGGTTTCATGAGAGGATCTGTTGACTGTGGAGTGGGACCGCTGAACGGTCACGATAAATGCACCCAATCTTCAGAAAGTCCTGGAGAACACTCTAATCCCTTGGCTGCATGTCTTTGGTAATCCCTCTTTGCTTAATCCTTTGCTAGAGGAGGAAATACACTGCAGTTTGTAGGTTATTGTGATTTACTGTAATATGAACTGCATACAATGAAGTGGAGAATGCATATTGATCTATTAAACTCTCTTTCATATAATGATTTCACGTGAAAACATGAACCCATTTTCTACAAAGTTTCAAAACCAACATGCCGCCCTCTACCTTTTGTTTGAATGAAAGGCCAGCATGCAGATCTAAATAGATATTGAATTTGGTTAAAGGAAGGGACAGATGCGACAGAAATAGGTTCACATGACCTTTAGGGTGAGGAAACCTTTCACGCTATAACGTTGATACATTCAACAGTCACTTCCGTGTTTGACACAGAAACCACCAGATGTGCTGGTTAGTAGTCTGTGAGGGATGGAGAAATTAACATTGCAGCTCTGCACAGAAGTGAGATGAGCAGGAACCTGTGGTCACCATGGTCCCCTGTTGCATAGTTTAAACTAGCGATCTCAAGCCCCTCTCTTGGGGTGGGCAGTTAGAAACAGAACATCACATACAAATATAAAGATCTTAATCGGATCATCCTGTTGCAGGAGAACTTCCCTGCAATGTAGGAAATGTTAAACTTGTGATATATTTCAGCTTGAAAAAGTCTTCTGAAGTTCGTGATTTCCACTTTGAAAATTCAGATTTGATTTTCCCTTAAGAAAAATGGATCAACCCCTACAAAAATGTTCATTAATTATAATCCACATAATAATTCAAATGTCCTGTTGCTGCAGGATTATTTTCTTGCTGTAGCGCACTGGCTCAAAGTAAGATCCTACA
The DNA here is from genome assembly GCF_018296145.1 of Oncorhynchus tshawytscha. Classification (NCBI taxonomy): domain Eukaryota; kingdom Metazoa; phylum Chordata; class Actinopteri; order Salmoniformes; family Salmonidae; genus Oncorhynchus; species Oncorhynchus tshawytscha. Next base: position 35,356,544 of record NC_056461.1, on the reverse strand, counting down.
TCTGTACAGCACTAGACTGGTTAGAGTTTCCCTTCATCAATCTGACTCATAACTTAAATATGTACAGTATGCCTCTAAGTCAATCCACAGAACATGGGAGTATAATTATTTGCCTGCAGGGCAGCCTCCTCTGCAGCCCTTTATGTGGTTGTAATGAACAAGGCAACAAAACCACTGGATTTCCAGTTTTAAGCTGGCAATCAATTTATAATGCATGAGACTGAAAAAAATGAGACTGGATTGATCAAATATTTAGCATGTGTTATCGTGTTGTTAAAAGAGACGACCTACATTTATGGGTAATTGTTGTGGGTGCGTGCAGATTTTGAGATTGTTGATTGCTTGCTTACAATCTGCCATTGGTTCACTAAAAACACCAGGGAACTATCTCTATGAGGGGCGCAGGGGGGTGTGCATGGCTATACAGTGGATGTACCTGCTTGAACTATAGACCACAAAAAAATACTCTGAGTGTTCTCGATGAACACATACAGATCCCTTGGTCCTGTTTGGAACTACAGTAATGCTCACATTTCAGAAAATTCTATCCTGTTCTCAGACTGTACCAAACATTTGACTGACACAGCATGTCAGGAGACTATAGGCTGGGGGATTCATAATCCTTGGATGGAAACTAAGTGGCTGGGCTTGGTACCAGCAGGGAGATGGATGCTGCTGCTCTGTCCTTGAACAAGTCAAACCTGATTTGCTGCAGAAGAAATTGATATTACCCAGAAAATATATCAGAGTGAATTACTGCGGTTAAAGGCATCTAGTAGACAGTGCAATTCATAGATGGAGGCTTAATTTCAGTATGCATGTCCAAAATGTTATCATGTTTCACATGTCATCATGGTCTAGGTCTACAATACTGTATTTATACCACCGGTTACAGGTGTATTATTCCTTTTGTGGACATACAGGGAATTGTCATCTCCAATATTCAGTCAATAAACGGAATGGCTATTTACATTCACTTTTACAGAGGCACAGAGAGAGAGAAAGAGTCGAGATAAAAATAAAGAACGAGAGAGACTGAGACAGATATTACTTCCTCACTCACCAATCAGCTACTCGACTCTGCAGCATTCTGTGCTGTGTGGTGGCGCGCCGGGAAGCTGAGCTGAGCTGCATCACTGCACCTGCTCTCAAGACTGCATATCATCTGGAGACAGGAGTTGCATGATAAATAGCGAGACAGCAAAGCAACTTTGAGAACCCTAAACGTAACCCTTATCTTAACCATTTTAAATGTTAACTTCAATGGGTAGGGATGTACCAAGGATTCCAGATAGCAAAGACCGTAGAAGAATGCCTTATCTCATCTTCGTATTAACGCCAAACGGGTTTCCGATATCGTGTGATTGACGTCAATTTGGTCATAGACAAGGGAAAAGAGAAAGGGGATGTCAGGAACCGAAGCAATTAATTTGCAAACAACCTATTTTCGCCGGTGAGTAAATATAAACATAAAATAAAAGGTCTGTAATGAAAACGAATAAGGATGTTTAAATTAGGTCTAACTAGATGATGAAATTACGCATATTTTAGCAATAGGCTGGCCTTGTCACCTAGGGAACTCTCACTTGTACTGTACAAGTATCAATCAATGTGTTTGTCGCGGGGTCTGGAAAAGTCTGGCCCAACCCAAATGATGACAGAAATAATGAATGAGTTGCCAAGATCTGGTATCAATGTAGCCTAGGCAGCCGATAGTATTGGCTAGATTTGCACAATCGTCTAGGAACGATGTGCATTCCCGGTAATACACTGGTGTCCCCCATCCACTATTCTGAACAGCTGAAAAGGCATCATTTCCCGCCTTAACTAGCTATAATTACATTTACATTACATTTTAGTCATTTAGCAGACGCTCTTATGTGCCTTGCTCAAGGGCACATCGACAGATGTTTCACTGATTCGAATTGGTTCTGGGAGCAAGCGTTCAGTTACTGGCCCAACGGCTAGGCTATCCCCCTCCCTTGACTGAACGCGGTGTGCAACATCCTAAATTGTCCGAAAATCCGAAAATGGTGGTGAAAAATTGTGTTTTATAAAGAGACACATATTGAGAGACACATAGTGCACATATTTTCCCCGTTTCGCCATTTGAAGATCTTGCCTTTGCAGCCTGAATGGAGGATGCTTTATTTACGAGCCGGTACATTTGACAGACAGAGAGAGAAGGTGAGAGACAGACAGAGAGGCATAGAGGACAGACTGAGAGCATGAAAGGGAGAGAGACAGACAGAAAGAGAGAGAGAGAGATCTTATTCTGTTGGCAGGCTGGCCAGCATTGTTAGGTTTATGACTATTGTATTCAGGGCGTCATGCACCGCAAGAATTTGAGGGGGCACAAAGTACGAGGATGGCTGGGGGGTGGTCCAGAGTAAATTCTGAAACAGCTTTTTCCTGCAACCTAGAGCCATAGTCATGATGCATAATTATGTGTAAAAAAACAACATCAACATGTTTATTTTTCTGCATATTGAAGCATACCTCTTGAGACGTCTAATATCCTGTTTATTATTATATATTTTTTTAACTAAACATGCTTCTCTACATGTTCTGATTGTATTCTTAAATTGTCTTTGGACAGGAAGGCCCCCTCCTCCAGCCCACAGGGTTCTATTGATTGTCTGTAGGGTGGATGTGGTGGGCCATATGACTTGCTTGGCAGCTATTTTTGGAAAGGAAAAAAATTATAATGCAAGTATTCAGAGGTGAAACGCTACTGAAAAATACAACACACGTCAGAGCTTCTGGTTTTCCTATTCACTTTTCTACACTTCATTGTTGAAAATAAATGCATGGTAATATTTTGGCCAAAGGGGCTAAAACACTGGTCTACGGTTTGCTTTGCAACCGTTGAATGAAATCTGAGGGTGTCTGCGGTCAAACCATACTTAAAAATGACCGTTGCTTTGTCGCTGTGTACAGGTGTCCAGTGGAAGAGACCAAAGAGAAGCAAGCAGGTGCTGAGGGGTGGGAGCTGATGGATGACAGATCAGAGAGGCCAACACACACACAAATCCTCCCCAACCCAGAGGACAGAGAGCTGGACCAAACCACGACTGGACCACACCACAACTGGACCAAACCACGACTGGACCACACCACGACTGGACCACACCACAACTGGACCACACCACAACTGGACCCCACCACGACTGGACCCCACCACAACTGGACCCCACCACAACTGGACCCCACCACGACTGGACCACACCACGACTGGACCACACCACGACTGGACCACACCACGACTGGACCACACCACGACTGGACCACACCACAACTGGTCCACACCACGACTGGACCACACCCCACCACGACTGGACCACACCACGACTGGACCACACCACGACTGGACCACACCACGACTGGACCACACCACGACTGAGGCACACCAGAATAGTAGTCATCTGCAAAGCCAAAGCTGGAGGACGTCCTAAAGGAACTTGGAATGGGTGTACGTTTTCCAGACCTAAAACATATTATTGTATCTGATACAGTCATCTAATAGTCCTTTGCATTTTGTTATTGAATGTGGATGAAGACCACGTGTAGTCCTCTTACTCATCAGGCTTGACACAGTGAGGAGAGATAGTTGGAGTCGGAGTCTGAGGCACCATGCAGTCTGACGACCTCTTCCTACGCAAGTTTTGCCGGCAGAGGCCACGACCCCCACTGACAACGGTCAACTTTGACTCTAAGCGGGAGGGTGGGGTAAGGGCGCGGGTGGTGGCAGGGGAGTGGCCCCCGAGGAGGGATGGAACAGATGGGGAGAGTCTCACTACTCCGAGCTGTGTGGGTCTGAACCTGAGGTCAGTGGGCCGAGGACACATCATGCAGAGAAGCAACAGTGACGTGACGCTGGGAGACCTGGACTCCTCTGGTAAGGCGGGAGGGAAGGCAACACGGGCGGTGGGGGAGAAGGCAGGTGCCGGGGCCCAGGAGGACTCAGGGGTGGTGCTGCACAGGGAGTATGGCAGCCTCTCCTCACTGGAGAGACAGATAGGTCTGTCAGGAACCCAGGAGCTGAGTGCAGAGGACCAAGGCGTTCTGAGCCCCAACGCCCTCCGCTTCAAAGACCCCTTTCTGCTGCTGGGCCTGCAGGGAACCCCCCCAGAGCCTGACGGCTTCTTCAGGGCTCTGTCCACCCCCGCAGGAGACACCCCAAAACCAGCCAAGCCCCCAAAGCCTGAGGGGCTGAGCAAGAAGGCCAAGCCCTCTCCTCCACAGATCCCCCAACCAGGTCCTTATGACAACCTGGGTGGAGGAGCCTGGGTCAGGAATGTTGCCCACTATGATGTCCAGAGCATTTTATTTGACCTCACAGAGGCGGCCAGCAACCGAGACAGCATCGGCCGCAAAAAGAACATCACCTCAGGGGCATCGGCTGCCTCGACGATGCGTCCCCTCACCCAGGCCACGCCCTCGCAGAGCGGGGGCGGTGTTGGGGGGGCTGTGGAGGACCCCTCCCTGGACGAAGGTGATGGCATCGACAACGAGCTGCTGCTCAGTTGCCCCCACTTCCGTAATGAGATGGGGGGTGAGGAGCGGGCGGGCCTGGGGCATACGCAGGGCAGAGGGGGTCTGTGGCTAAGCCTGAGGAACCCCAACGATGCTGTCTCAGTACTGGAGGAACCCAGAGAGAGCCACGTCCAACAGCAGGGCAAGAGCAACTACTTCATAGAACACGCAGACCTGGGAGCCCACTACTACCGCAAATACTTCTACATGAAAGGTGAGTGCTGTGTAGGTGTGTGTGAGAGAGGTTGTTTGCTTTTCTTGAATTAATAGTGTTAGTCAACAACAGTATTATAAGGAAACCTGTTATAGATGTGTAAAAACACTCTTTTCACTCAGATCATCAGAACTTCTTTGGCATGGATGACCGCCTTGGTCCAGTGGCCATCAGCTTCCGTAGAGAGGAGAAGGAGGGGTCTAGTGGAGCTCAGTATAACTACAGGATCATCTTCAGAACCACTGAGGTCAGTCTACACCGCAGACTCGTGGTCAAAAAGAGTAGACAGTATTGACAGACTTACAGGTCCTTTTATGAAAACATACTGGCATTCACTCATACACAAACCCAGACTGACACATTATGGCATTACGAAGTCACTCATCCATTTCAGTCACTCACACTCCTCCTGCCTTTCTCTTCCTCCCAGCTGAAGACTCTGCGAGGCTCCATCCTGGAGGAGTCCGTGCCCTCAGCGGCCCGCCACACCACCCCCCGAGGCCTGTCTCCCAAGAGGCTCCTGGAGTTCATCATCCCAGAGCTCAACCTCCACTGCCTGCGCCTGGCCTCCACCTCACCCAAGGTTCGAGACACCCTGCTCAAGCTGGACGAACAAGGGGTGAGTAGGTCCCACCCATGGTGCTGCTGTTTACACTGCCATACTGCCAGTGGCATAGAAATGGAATATATAGATAGATTATTAGAATGAATAGAAATGGGCCTCCCGAGTGGCTCAGCGGTCTAAGGCACTGCATCGCTAGATGCGTTACAACAGACCCGGGTTCATTTCCCGGGCTGTGCCACAACTGTCCATTGCCGGGAGTCACATAGGATGGCGCACAATTGGCCCAGTATCGTCCGGGTTAGGAGAGGGTTTGGCCGGTGAGGCTTTACTTGGCTCATCGCACTCTAGTGACTCTTATGCTGGGCTGGGTCCCTGCAGGCTGACTCCGGTTGCCAATTGAACAGTGTTTCCTCTGACACATTGGTGAGGCTGGCTTCCGGGTTAAGCTGGAGGGTGTAAGTCTGTAAGTCTGCTGGCATGTTTCGGAGGACGTGACTCCACCTTCGCCTCTCCCGTGCCAGATGGGGAGTTGCATCAATGAGATAAGATCAAAAAAAATTGGGAAAGGTGGATACCTAGTCAGTTGTACAACTGAATGCATTCAACTGAAATGTGTCTTCTGCATATAACCCAACCCCTCTGAAACAGAGTGGTGCAGGGGGTTGACTGCAGGTAGCCTAGTGGTTAGCGTGTTGGGCCAGTAACCGAAAGGTTGCTGGATCAAATCTGTTGTTCTGCCCCTGAGCAAAGGCAGTTAACCTGCTGTTCCCGGGGCGCCGAAGAGGTGGATGTGGATTAAGGCAGCCCCCCTCACCTCTCTGATTCAGAGGGGTTGGGTTGAATGCATTCAGTTGTACAACCTACTAGGTATTCCCTTCTTTCCTTTCCACATCCATGTCTTTGGCGCCCGGGGAACACTGGGTTAACTGCCTTGTTCAGGGGCAGAACGACAGATCCTTACCTTGTCAGCTCGGGGACTCGATCCAGCAACCTTTCGGTTACTGGCCCAATGCTCCAACCACTAGGCTATATATATATATATATATATATATATATAATAGAAATATATAAGGACATTGCAATTTCAATTCATGGTCTATTATTTGTCATTCAGAGATTCATCCTAAACATACTGGATGAAAGGTTCATGGTTAGTAACGTTAACTGTGCTGGGTTGACCACTCAGTGTTCTGTCACTCTGCATGGCCTGGCCCAAAAAAGGTCAGTTCCATCAGGATCAGTGGAGGCTGCTGAGGGGAGGACAGCTCATAATAATGGCTAGAATGGAGTCAACCAAATGGTTTCCATGTGTTTGATGCCATTGACTCCATTCCAGACATTATTATGAGCTGTCCTTCCCTCAGCAGCCTCCACTGCTCAGGATACTCTGTTAGATGTAAACCTCCTACAGTTTGATGAACAGGTAAGATTTAATGACAAATTCTCTCTCTCTCTCTCGCCCTCTCCCTCGCCCTCTCCCTCGCCCTCTCTCTCACCCTCTCTCTCGCCCTCGCCCTCTCCCTCGCCCTCTCTCTCGCCCTCTCGCTCTCCCCAGCTGAACTTCCAGAGGAAGGTGGGGGTGATGTACTGCCGTGCAGGCCAGAGCTCTGAGGAGGACATGTATAACAACGAGAGCTCGGGGCCGGCCTTCGAGGAGTTCCTGGATCTGCTGGGGGAGCGGGTGAATCTGAAAGGCTGGGAGAAGTACCGAGCTCAGTTGGACACCAAGAGTGAGCACTGCACATACAGATCTGCTCTCTTAATTTGATCACTGGTGTTGCAGGGAATTTTCCAGCGTAGCAGGATGCACACTTGTAGTGTATTCAAGGTTTAACAAGGCTTCTAACGTTTGTAATTTTGTAATTTCGAACTTATAAATGTTGGACTTGATTAGCCCTAGCAACAAAATTTACCAACCCCCAAAATATTTTTCCATTAATTATAATCCACATAATAATTCACATTTCCTGTTTCTGCAGGATTAATTTTCCTGCTGTGAGAAACTGGACAAATTAAGATAGTGTGATAATTACTGTACAAGTGTACTATCAAGACATTATCTATAGGCTGGATATAGCTCACCCTGTCTGGAGACACACACTATCTAGGGGGCATTATTTGCCAGGGAACGCATAAGATTAACACTGTCTAACACTGTGTAATCGTAGCAGTATTGGGGGAGGTCGTATAGTCTCTGTGTTTGTCCTCCATCTTAATACTGTCCATCACTGTGTAATCTCAGCACCCTAGAGTCAGACCACAGTGTACTGACAGTTTAGTCTGTGTTTAACTATCTGGAGACGGTCTCTCACTCTGTTAACTACTAGGCTGAGAGCGACGTGTGTAAACCTTTCTCTCTGTGTGTGTGTGTACAGCGGACTCCACAGGGACCCAGTCCCTCTACACACACTACCAGGACTATGAGGTGATGTTCCATGTGTCCACCATGCTGCCCTACACGGCCAACAACACACAACAGGTAACAATACACACTGCTTTACAGGACACCAAGGAAACCCAGTCAAATAAGGGACTCGCGAGTGGCGCAGTGGTCTAAGGCACTGCATCTCAGTGCTAGAGGTGTCACTACAGACCCTGGTTCGATTCCAGGCTGTCTCACAACCGGCCGTGATTGGGAGTCCCATAGGCCGGCGCACAAATGGCCCAGGGTCGTTAGGGTTTGGCCGGGGTAGACCGTCTAAATAAAAATGTGTTCTTAACTGACTTGCCTAGTTAAATAAATAAATAATCAGCTATAGCAATGATGGTGTGATAACATAGTATTTAGAAGGTACTTTTGAAATCTGAAGGCTCGCGCACATCACACCGACTGGATGTGGATCTAGCGTTCGTTTGCTAATCGTTCAGCGTGCTGTGTTTTAGGGACCACCCGCTGTAGACGTCTGACTGACGATGTTTTTCACGAGATTCTACAAATGACTTTCAGAGATACTAAGTACTCTTAGCCAGCAAATGCAATTGGTGTGTTTGAGCCTTAATGCGACCAGAAGCAGAGGTCCTGATCTTTTATTCAAGCACGGTCTTTTTATGTTGAAGAGAATAATCAACTTTCACAAGCAGCATTCCTGTAGTAAATCACAATTTAAAAAATAAACTTCTTGATTCTGTGTTTATGTCATGGTTATTCTTTGGTGGTAAAAGCTACACATTTCCCCATAGTAATATATTGAAATGAAGGCTTTCACGCTTGAGTAATGTCGCACAGCAAGCATGACAGACAAATTCTTTGTTCTTCTGCGTTTCTATGTCCAACACCCACTCTGCCTATAGCTACTGATATACTGCCTCTCTGTCTATTTGGCTGGCAGTCAGGCTGGGGAGCCTCTCACATGTCAGCTCTTCCGGTGGAGTGATTTGGAAACATGACACCATGCAAATAACTAACACCAAATAACTAACTGCTCATGATCATTAGTGGATCAAATAACCAAAACAAAACAGCTTCCCCACTCTCTTGACTACCTCGCTAACCCTATCTCTCTATCTCCCTCTCTATCTATCTACCTCTCTCTCTATCTCCCTCTCTATCTATCTACCTCTCTCTCTATCTCCCTCTCTATCTATCTACCTCTCTCTCTATCTCCCTCTCTATCTATCTACCTCTCTATCTCCCTCTCTATCTATCTACCTCTCTTTCTCTATCTACCTCTCTCTCTATCTCCCTCTATCTCCCTCTCTATCTATCTACCTCTCTCTCTCTCTCTCTCTCTCTATCTATCTACCTCTCTTTCTCTATCTACCTCTCTCTCTCTCTCTCTCTATCTCCCTCTCTATCTATCTACCTCTCTCTCTATCTCCCTCTCTATCTCTCTATCTACCTCTCTCTCTATCTCTCTCTCCCTTTCCTGCTACCCCATCTCTCTCTCTATATCTCCCTCTCTATCTATCTACCTCTCTCTCTCTATCTCCCTCTCTATCTATCTACCTCTCTCTCTCTCTCTCCCTCTCTATCTCTCTTCCTCTCTATCTCTCTCTCCCTTTCCTGCTACCCCATCTCTCTCTCTATCTCTTTCCCTCTCCCTGCTACCCCCCCTCTCTCTGTTTGGTAGTTGCTGAGAAAGAGGCACATTGGGAATGACATAGTGACCATAGTGTTCCAGGAGCCAGGGGCTCTGCCCTTCACTCCTAAGGCCATCCGCTCCCATTTCCAACATGTCTTCATCATCGTCCAGGTGGAACAGTCCTGCTCTGACCACACCTACTACAGGTGAGATGAGAGTCTTCTCTCCTGCTCTACCACTGTACCTGGCTGCTCCACAACTGCCCCAGTTGTTTTATTTTCTTTCAGCATTATCAATCAACAACATGTAACAACATGTTGGGAACCAAAACTACCACTGTTTAGCAAGACTATGATTATGAGGCTGGATTCATTTTTCTATGAGGTTTATACCCTAACACACCTCCTCTCCCCCCCCCCTCTCTCTCCTTCTCCCTCTGCTGTTGTTGTTGACTATCCTTTTCCACCTCCTCTCTCTCGCCCTCCCTCCATCTCAGGGTGGCGGTGACACGCTCCAAAGACATCCCGTTATTTGGGCCTCTGTTCCCTAAGGGTGCTCGATTCCCCCGTTCCCCTGCCTTCAGAGACTTCCTGCTGGCCAAGGCGGTGAACGCTGAGAACGCTGCCGAGAAGGCGGAGAAGTTCCGCTCCATGGCCACCCGGACACGACAGGAGTACCTGAAGGACCTGGCAGAGAACTACGTGACCACCACGCCAATCGACTCCTCCACTAAGTTCCCCCTGCTGTCCCTGGGGAGCAAACGCAAAGACAAACTGAAAGGGGCCAAGGGGGCAGAGCTGCACAGTGCTGGGGCATTAGTCTGGGCTGTGATGGCCACCAGTGGGAATGAGGGGGAGACAGGAGGACACAAGCTGCCCTGTCTACTGGGGGTCTCAGCTGAATCAGTGGTGCTGATCGAGAGATACACACGGAGGGTGGTGTTCAACTGCTGCTGCCGCGATGTGATTGGCTGGAAGGCGGTGATAGACAGCAGGGCCATAGGCGGGCCTTGCCTGGATATCTTCTATGAGAGGGGGGAGGCTGTGTCAATCAGTGTGATGGACAGCCAGGCGGAGGAGATACGGGAGATGGTGCAGAGACTGGAGGTGGGAAGTCTTTCAAACACCGCTGCTCATATACTATTAAGTTAGTGAATCATTGTTTCTGTTCTGATGATACATTACTGGATACTCACTGTGTCCTGTTTCTGTGTCCAGTTGGTGACGCGGGGGTGCGAGGCACGGGAGGTGACCCCCCTGCGTGACGGGGTCGGCCAGCCAGGCTTCCTGATGAGCGAGGAGGGCTTTGTGACGGATCTGCAGCGGTTCGGCTATGCGGAGAGCGGGGGTCTGCAGCTGGGGGCACGGGTGGTGCGTCTGTGTGGCCACGCCCTGGTGCACCTAGGACCAGAGGAAAGAACCAGACTGCTCCGCACCGCCCACAAGATCCACATCACCGTCATCCCTCCAGATGAGAACGGCAAGCCCCGCAGGTCAGAGAGGGGGGTGAAGGGGGGTCAGGGGTAGTGAAAGATGGATGGGGATAAATGACAGTGGGGAGGGGAGGGTAACATAGCGAGAATTAAGGGGAGAGAAGGCTGTGGGAGAGGCAGATATGGAGAGAAGGATGGGGGTCAGGGTTCAAGGAAGTTTGGTAGGTGAAGACTAATGTTGATAAGGAGTTAAAGGACAAGGGAGGGAGTGAGGGAGGGAGGGGAACAGATGAATTCAGGAGGTCAGAGACACACCATTCCAGGGTCACAGCTCACTCTGTTGTTTATGGTGTGTTGTAGTCAGTGTCCCACCAGCTGGTTAACCACCAATCAATGTCTCTAATGGCCTCTAATGATAGTGACCCAGGTAGTGGCAGTTAGCAAAGACCTCTACATTCTTCTAATGTCAGCCAGATGGACAGTGTTACTGCAGCCTGGTAAAGGAGGAACTTCTCAGACAGAGGAAAGGCAACACTATTAACAGGTTTTGCCATGTACATGTCAAACTGGCTGGTGGAGCTATCTACAGAGAGAGAACCCCTCATTGGTAGATATGGTTCTGACGTGTTTAAGAACAACCCCAAAAGTGTGGCCACTGTCAGAATGTTGTTACATCTTATAATAGGGAAGGACACCTCTTTCAAAGAGATGCCATGTTTTTTCATAGGTAAATATATGTTTTTATTGTTGTGCAAAATCCTCAGAGGTACTGCTCTAGAATACTGTACCATTCATGAATAAACGGAGTGTATTAAAAGGGATGTATACATTTCTGTAATATTTATTCAGTAATACCATGTTGTTAGTGAAACATTTCTTGCTCTCCTGCTGTCTCTAATGGCTCCAGGAGTTTCTCAGAGTTATACCAGAAAGCCATCCAGGATGCAGAGCGTAAGCCTGGGGAGGGCCAGTCTGGAGAGGCCTGGGTGCTGGACGAGAGGGAGGAAGAGATGGAGGAAGAGGAGCGGGAACAGGGAGAGGGGAAGGAGGCGGAGACGATGGAGGGACCAGCAGAGGGAGGAGAGGCTGAGGACAGGCTGTCAGAGACTGGACAGGGTGAGGAGGACCAGGGGGACCAGGGCTCCCTCCTCTCCCCACCCAGCCTGCCTCTGTTACGGGCCACCTCCCTACAGGACCACCCACTCAACCAGACCGTGGAGATCACCCCCTCCCAGCTAACACGCAGCTACTCCCTAGAGAGGCACCCGTCCTGCCGAGACATATGTGACAGGTATGTGACCTCCACCCTCAGCCCCATCATAAACCTCAGGTTATTTATTCCTCAGAGGATTCTCTGACATCCTTGTCATCACGAGTTCAAACATCATGGTTTTCACTAGGTATTATTGTGTGTGTTTATGGTTTCATCGAATGAACTCAAATTTGAGCCCAAATCTCAGCTATCCTGAAGAGGACTAGATGAACTAGTTGGCCCTCCAGATTGGATTGGAAAGTCATTAGTGTAAGCAGCGGATTTATAATCTGTATATGTCTCAATCTTTGTGTCTCTCTGTGACAGGCATGTGTATGACAACGTGGGTGTGAAGTTGAAACATCACATCTATGAGAACCCAGGGGAGCTGAGAGACGCCACGCCTGACCTCATCCTGGCTGTCAAACCCAAGATGCCCCTGGACGAGGAGCAGGCACAGAGACACACACAGGCATGGAGACAAATGACAATCTGGATAATAATCTGATGAAGATCCCCACCCCCTAGTCTGACTGTTTCTATCTCTCTCTCTTTCCCTCTAGTTTGTGGGGGCTGAGTTGGGTGAGGAGAGGCCATCAGCGAGTGACCTCTCCCTGTCCTCCACCCGGTTGTCATGTCTGAACAGAGCGGAGAGAAACTCCCGAGCCCTGAGCCTACACAACTCCATCACCAAGAGTGGGTGTTCCACCACAGCACTCACTCTGTCCTGCATAACATCCCAATTCCTCTCCAATCAATTCCTCTCCAATGTCCTTACACACCTCATTACCATCACCACATATCAACTACCCCTAGGTAGACGTCCTGGTTTTAGGTGAGGATGGTGATGTGTGTTGTGAATCCCATTTCCCATGTATTTCTCCTGTTTATTAACCAGCACTTTAACACAATAGTGTCTATTAGAGACTGCTCAGCGATGTTGATCACCCTCCTGGTGATGGCAAACAGACAGTTGTTCCACTGCCACAACAGCTTGAGAGTGAGAGCAGTAAAACAAAAGAAAGCTAACTGTAAAGAGAGAGAGGAGTAGCTATGATAAGAGAAGGTCTATGAAGGCCAGGCCGTCTGAAGGCCTCTGCAGACCCTGTGCCAGCTGATGAGGCCGTGCCGAATGGTGCTGAAATGGAACAATTACAACTGTTCAAAAATGCTCTCTGCTGTAATTGAGACTCAAATCCCTTTTTAGTCCCCAGACCCTTTCTCCACTAAACCCCTCTCCTCATGATCCTCCTTTAGCCCTCCCTTCCATCCCCTTTGTCCCTCTTCTTTCATCTAGGCTGCCCCCTATCCCCATAACCCAATATGCCCCCGCCCCTCTACCACCCCCTACCAGCTACACACCAAAGGAGGGCCAGATGGGGGGTGGGCTTTAGGCTGCCTCAAATCAAGGATCCCTTTTGGACCATCTGCTCTCTCTCTTTCTCTGCCGTGAGGCTATGAGACTCATCACAGTGTTTCTGTAAGAGCTCACACACTCATCTTCTCAGCAGATACTTCAGCTTTCTTGGAGGAGATGGTCTCTGTTTCCCTCCCCACACTCCAGAAGGCCGTCACACACAGAGATTGAAAGAACCCACTTCTCGCTCTCACACTGCAGCTAGTCGGGCAGCGCCAACGAGGCAGCAAAGCATTGTGGTAGCACCCCCTGGTGGTGGCTCTTTGTCCTTGTTGAACCACAGAAGGCATTTACCTGCTCATAAATCCCACAATTCTGTTGTGTTGTCATGCTGTATTGTCATGTTCTGCTGCTCACCTTGTTGATATGCCTTTGTTATGAAAGCCCATTGAAACTCTGTTTCTCTCTTCCAGTCCTGTCGGAGACCACAGATTCCTCAGAGGAGGAGTGGCAGTCTATAGCTGATCTAGCCACAGCATGCCGCAGCATCCTAGAAGCCTTGTCACGTGAAGGTAAGAAGACATCTATCTGCATGGGATGACAACAGATTATGTTATTTTACTAAATGCATCTACAGCTGTCATATTTGATACATTTACCACAGGAAATTGTCAAATTAGCACTGTTGAAAACAAAATACTTTATTTTCTATCGAGTGTATATGGCTGGCTGTGTATGACTGGCTCTGTGTGGTTGGGCTCAGTGACTAACATGGGTAAGTGATGTGTCATATTTCACAACGTAAAGCAGGAGATGGGACCCAAGGAGCAGACTCCCTGACAGATGGCAAGCTAAAGGACATGAAGGACAGGTGGGTTTGGGTCTCTAGCTATACACGGCTGGTAGCCTAGTGGTTAAAGCGTTGGGCCAGTAACCGAAAGGTTGCTGGATTGAATCCCCGAGCTGACAAGGTAAAACTCTTGTCTTTCTACCCCTGAACAAGGCAGTTAACCCACTGTTCACCGGTGGGCTGTCAATGAAAATAAGAATTTGTTCTTAACTGATTTGCCTAGTTAAATAAAGGTTCAATATCAAATGAAAAATAAATACATGCACACACTGAGATTGGACTGTAGACCTCTATGCATGTCTCTCTGTGTATGTGAACTCCAAATGGTGTCTGACTCATTGTCCTTTGTGTGGATCTTCCTGTGGGAGGTTGTAAATCAGAGATGGACTTTTGAACAGTGTGCATATTTCAGCCTCTCTGTTGCTCATCATGATACTTGCTCTTTGGCATATTGCCTGTCCTTAGATCTCCCCTCATCATCTCTCACACTCTCTTTCTTTAACTCTCCAACTCTCTCTCTCCTGCTGTTATGTATTCTCCTTCTTTCTCTCTGATTAATAATCATTTGGCGGTTGCTTATATTTGTCCTATTTCATACGTGTTAATTGGACATGTACTTTTGTGCATATCCCAACTCCCCCTGAGACCCCCCCAGAGAGTGGGGTCACAGCCAGTACCTCAGCCTCCTCTCTGTTTGACTCCGTGTGATGGCATGCTCCTCTTTTACCCCATTCCCCCCTTTATTGTGTCTCCCATTCTGACTCAAAGTCTCTCTAGCTCACATACATCTATTTTACTCACTGTCTTTTCACACAAACACAAAACAGAGAGGATACAGGCAGCGCCGGCCCCAGGCATAAGCGACATAAGCTGTCTCCTAGGGTGCCCGACCACCTGTCAAAAAAATCTATATATATACACTACCGTTCAAAAGTAACTTTCTACTGAAACTCGTCGGTCTATTCTTGTTCTGAGAAATGAAGGCTATTCCATGCGAGAAATTGCCAAGAAACTGAAGATCTCATACAACGCTGTGTACTACTCCCTTCACAGAACAGCGCAAACTGGCTCTAACCAGAATAGAAAGAGGAGTGGGAGAAAGTTCTTTGTTTCTGGACATTTTGAGCCTGTAATCGAACCCACAAATGCTGATGCACCAGATACTCAACTAGTCTAAAGAAGGCCAGTTTTATTGCTTCTTTAATTAGCACAACAGTTTTCAGCTGTGCTAACATAATTGCAAAAGACGGCCTCCCTGGTGGCACAGTGGTCGAAGGCACTGCGTCGCTAGCTGTGCCACCAGAGATTCTGGGTTTGAGTCCAGGCTCTGTCGCAGCCACCCGGGAGGCCCATGGGGCGGCGCACAATTGGCCCAGCGTCGTCTGGGTTAGGGAGGGTTTGGCCGGCAGGGATGTCCTTGTCTCATCGCGCACTAGCGACTCCTGTGGCGTGCCGGGCGCAGTGCATGCTGACCAGGTCGCCAGGTGTACGGAGTTTCCTTCGTCACATTGGTGCGGCTGGCTTCCTGGTTGGATGGGCATTGTGTCAAGAAGCAGTGCGGCTTGGTTGGGTTGTGTTTCGGAGGACGCGTGGCTCTCGACCTTTGCCTCTCCCGAGTCCGTACGGGAGTTGCAGCGAGGAGACAAGACTAACTACCAATTGGGGTGAAAAAATAAAAAACATAATTGCAGAAGTTTTTTTTAATGATCAATTAGCCTTTTAAAATCATAAACTTGGATCAGCCAACACAACGTGCCATTGGAAAACAGGAGTGATGGCTGCTGATAATGGGCCTCTGTGCGCCTATGTAGATATTCCATTAAAAATCTGTCATTTCCAGCTACAATAGTCATTTACAACATTAACAGTGTCTACACTGTATTTCTGATCAATTCGATGTTATTTTAATGGACAAAAAAATTGCTTTTCTTTCAAAAACAAGGACATTTCTAAGTGACCCCAAACTTCTCGAACGGTAGTGTGTATTTTTTTGGAACTCAATCTGTTGAGAGTTAGTTGAATACATCAAGTGCATTTTCGAAATTTGGTTGACCCTCAGAAGTTTTTCTCTTGTCATGTCAGTTACTAACAGTTACTCAATCAGCTAACAATTTTTTTGATTGGTCATTTAGTCTAGCCGGGGCCTCCCGAGTGGCGCAGTGGTTTAAGGCATTGCATCGCAGTGCTAGAGGCATCACTACGGACCTGGGTTCGATCCCAGGCTGTGTCGCAGGCGTCCGCGACCAGGAGACCCGTGAGGCGGCGCACAATTGGACCAGCATTGTCTGGGTTAGGGGAGGGTTTGGCCAGCCGGGATGTCCTTGTCCGGGGATGTCCAGGCCCGGGCGCATACACACTGACTTTGGTCGACACATTGGGGTGGCTGGCTTCCGGGTTAAGCGAGCAGTATGTCAAGAAGCGGGGTTGTGTTTCGGAGGACGCGTGGCTCTTGACCTTTGCCTCTCGAGTCCGTACGGGAATTGCAGTGATGGGACAAGACTGTAACTACCAATTGGATACCATGAAAAAGGGGTAAACAAAGAGAGAAAAAAGTACAAAATAAAAAATAGCCAGCTATCTAAACTTGTGGTTGAATTATCGACAGGGCCACTAAAATGTTTTGCCTGCAAGGTGGTGTGGCCCCCCAACAAAAGGCTAGGGCTGACCCTGGATACAGGAAACATACAGACAGCACCAAACTATGTGCATTATACTTAGTGTGTGTCTCTGTCCCGTTTCACCAGTGACTCACCGGGCCACCTGGAGGAGAAGGTGTCCCAGCTGGAGGACATGCTGAAGAGGCTGCAGGACGACTTGCAAAAGGTACTCCCCATTCAGATGGCCAACCACAGCCCCTCCCCAGACCCCCCCACAGCATCCTGCCCACACAGTGACCCCACGACCCCCATCCCGTCCACTTACCCCCCACCCTCCCTTCTCCTCACCCAACCCCTGATTCCTAATGCAGACAGACAGACAGACAGACAGACAGACAGACAGACAGACAGACAGACAGACAGACAGACAGACAGACAGACAGACAGACAGAGACAGATGGACGGAATGTAGAAGTAGGGTGGGCCAAGCAAAAGAAACCTGTCTTGTCATTGGGCAGGGTGAACAGAGGAGGTGAGAAGATTGGCTGGAGGGACTTTGGGCAACCATGCTCACTCTCTCAACACTAAGTGGCCAATGGCAGTAGAGGCAAGTACAGCATGAGATTTTTCCTCTGTTGTTGCGTTGAGAACAAAATAACAATTGGAAATGGAACTACTAAAAAACAGACCTGAGTTAATTAACCCAATAACCCAAAACAACCTGTGGGGTCCTTCATGGATGTGAACGATGTAAGCAAAGTTCCTCCTCGCAACCCTGAAGGTCTGACAGGCTGTCAGTCATCCCTGTGTGCAGCCTCAGGACCTCAGCACCATTTCTCCATTCACAGGCTCTTCTCTGGGAAACATGGGGACTTGGGGATGGATGACCTTTGAAGCCTTCAGAACTACTGAATGACTAGCTGCTCTTGTAGTGTTGGTTACACAATGTAGAGCATCTGGAGAGGAAAGGAAGACTGAAGCAAATAGGAGAAAGGGTGAGAAAGAGTGAAAGAAGCAGAGAAAAATTAAGAGGGGTTGGAAGCCTCCCAAGCATCCTTAAACACATTTGGGTGAGACATGATTCCTTTGTTACAGTAACGAAGGTGTTTAATCTCTGAGGTCAACTGAAACCCTATGGTATGCAGTGTGCTATATCTCCAACGTAGTCCTTTTCACCACTCAAATATCAAAGAGACGCCACACTGCCTGTGTTTAAAACTGCTATCCAACTAAGTGAATGGCATTCTAAGGATTTTAGTGCAAATGCTATTCGCTCAACTTCTTGAAACATGTGAGACATGAAGCACACATACGAATCAAACTCTGCAGATATTATGGTCACAATCCTGTGGCTATAACACCAACATAAACAAAGTCTTACCCTCTGTTTTCGTGACTCCCTACTCTTCCTCTGAACACTCACCATTAACACAGTGTTATCATCAATCTAGACAACACACAGACATTAACAGTCAGGGACAATGAACAAGGAAGGAAGATGACCTAACAGGGACATGCCACATCAGATGATCCATTTTCTCTGTTGTTTACCTTCTGCCCTGGTAGAGTGAGTGAGCATGGTTGGTTATGGGCTGTCCTAGTCCCATAGTATGTCCTGCAGAAACAAGTAGGAATTAGCTGAGACTGTGGGAATTGTGTTACCTCAGAGTAGCTGGTTAGGTTCCATTCAGAAGTGTGATGTGAAACATGGACTACTTTTGGTTAGTCTTTGGTTTCTGTCTGACTGCCAAGGTGGGAGGGTTGACGGGACTGGAGATAGTGTAGTATGGCCCAATGAACACCCACCTGATGTGGTGATGATCATTGGTTACTTTGCTTTCTGGTGGACTCTCATCTTTACATTTATTCATTTTCTAATTCTGAAGCTGAGTACTTGTTATTTCAGGTGTATTGACTTGCTCCAGGGCACAGTTGCATTATGGTCCACTAGAGGGTTGAACCAGCAAAGCCATACAGTGCTGCTGCTACCAAAGATAATTCCTATTGACCCAGATTGATGATAACTGGTCTCATCTATCATGAATTGTTATTGTCAACTATCCGTAACCTGTCTCCTCCTCATCCCACGACTCACTGACATCACATCACACCAGACAGACAGATGGACAGAGACGGACAGACAGACAGACAGACGAGACAGATTGACAGGGGTCAGTCTGGATAGAACCCCCTCTCTGTGTAGATAGTAAAACATATCAACACCATTACATAAGGCAAAGGTGTGGGGAGGCAATATAATTAAGCAATAAGGTACGAGGGGGTGTGGTAAATGGCCAATATACCACAGCATAAGGATGTTCTTATGCATGACGCAGTGCCTGGATACACCCCTTGGCAGTGGTATATTGGCCATAAACCACAGATCCCTGAGGTGCCTTATTGCTATTATAAACGGTTTACCAACGTAATTAGAGCAGTAAAAATAAATGTTTTGTCATACCCGTGTCAGTTAAAGGTTTAGTGTTAAAACAATAATGCTGTTGGTTACACTGGTTGTGCTGGTAGTGGCCCCTGTCTGTTTGTCTACCCTAAGCCTCCGATTTCCTGTCTCTGTCACAACTCTTGATACAGTTTGTGAAATAGCAAACAGGAAGCATTTACTATGGCAAATCACCACTCTAAAAATTGCAATAGCTGATTTCAAACTGAATTCCAAGTAGTGAGAGATTAGGATGACCCCTGATGTTTGGTTGATGAGGAATGCAAGACATTTTGGAGCTTGGGTTTTATGGAAATCTCACTTGTATAACAATCAGCTACATTGGAAATAAAATGTTATGCCAATTCCTCTGCTCTCGTTTAATGAGAGATTGATTTATTAATTGGTTGTTTGTTCTGGAACAAGTGGTTGCCATAGTAAATCTGTCTAAACATTTCCTCCATACTCCACTTCTCCCTATGGAGTGCTTTTATAGAAGGAAATTGGTTTGTATTTGCGTGTGTGAGTGTGTGCGTGTATCTGGTGTGTGTGTGTGTATACTTCTCTAGTACCCTGTCTTGCTTGCACTGCTACCACAAGGCATGTATGTGTATGTTTGTGAACCTGTCTGTCTGCGCGTGCCTGCTGTCCAGCCCAGTCCAAGCCAGCCCTCACCCACCTCCACCCACACCCAGACCCCTCTCACC
The DNA here is from genome assembly GCF_018296145.1 of Oncorhynchus tshawytscha. Taxonomy (NCBI): domain Eukaryota; kingdom Metazoa; phylum Chordata; class Actinopteri; order Salmoniformes; family Salmonidae; genus Oncorhynchus; species Oncorhynchus tshawytscha. The sequence continues at coordinate 35,336,572 of NC_056461.1, read as the reverse complement.
CCTCCATCCATCCCAGCCATGGTGGTCTGACAGACGGGTGTTGTTGTGTGCCACTCCCTGGCAGGAGAAGGAGGACAAGGCGGTGCTGCAGGCCGAGGTGCAGAGCCTCAGGCAGAATAACCAGCGGCTGCAGGAGGAATCCCAGAGCACCGTGGCCCGCCTCATCAAAGTCACCGAGCTGCTGTGCAATGTCAACAAGCCCTGCTAGTTCTGTCACAGTACACAATATGTGTACACAGACACACAAACACACACAAACAAACGCACACAAACAAACACACACACAAACAAACACAGACAATCAAGATCATAAACACATTCCGGACACACCACATTCAATATTGTATACAAACACCCATGCACAATACATCAACATACTCTATTACTGTTGCTCACTGTATATTAATACAGACACACACACACACACATGCATAATACTCTGCATTCTGTAGAATGATATTTGAACTCTGGACCAGCCCATGAGTGTCAAACCAACTGAAAAACAACCCTGAGTCATTTCTCACCATCTGATGGTCTTCTCAATAGCTTGACCAAGTTGAGCGGCACATCCAGGGTTGCTCTTTACCCAATAGTGTGTTTCTTTGTACCGTGAGTGTGCGCGTGCGTGCATCACCATGGTTATTTTATCTTGCTTCACATACTTGACAAGTTGGGCAGAATAGCAATTGCGTAAAGCTACCCAATTGATTTAGATGAAGAGACACATGTGCAGCATGTTTGATGGCTGTTTATTTCAATTGACCCAAAGTGTGTGTACAGTATGTAAACAGTAGTCTCTCTCCTCTCTGCTCAACCCTCTCCATGATATGCAACGTCTCGGACTGAGAACAAACAGCTCAGCTGTGCGCCATTAGAGGGGATGGCCTTGGAGCTACATAGGGAAAATGACATGCATGCAGGCAGCCTGCTTGAAAAGACGGACTGATGCATACAGACCCTGCCTCTCTCTGCCAACCTGCTCACAGAATAGTTAGTTCATTGTGTAGAGACACTATTCTCTCCCCTCCCTACCGCCTCAGCTTCATTTGAAGGGTTATGGACCTGAGTCGGCAAGTAACAGAGTATTTCACATCTGCTTTCAGGGAATGAGATGCAATTTAGTTATAAGGGAATTGACTCACCGAATGCACTCAGAGAGCTGGTGGTGTTCCGTGCAAGTACTTGAGATGGATATGGATAATACCTTGGATGAGGATGAAACAATGGAACTTTATCCCTTAAAGAATGGCTGTAGAAGCTACACTGTAGAAAGTACACCTCCTGCTGGACTGAGCCATGCATTGCCACACGGCAGCTCTCCTTTCAAAGAAAAAAAACATTGTAGAGATTTAATGTAAACTGAACAGGATTCCTTTAGTGAACACAGCCATCTGTGTTCAATTATATTTTGTGTTTGTTTGTTTGCTGGCTACAATGATAATTCGGTGTATTTGAAATTTATCCGGAAAGGTTCTAGAGTGGTTGACTGTGGGTGAGGCATTCCCTCATTTCATCTTTCTGTGTGTGTAACTACTGTATGTGTTTCTGCGTTGTTTTTGCACTTTTAGCATAACCTATATGGGCATGGGCCAGGGCACTATTTAACCTCCTGCCCAGGTTGATGCCTTGCTTGAAAAATGAAAGTGGATTTGATCTCACCCCACCTCATCTTCAGGTCCACTGCTGATGACGCCAATAACAATATGAGATCAGAGGAGGACGGGATTATTCCTCCTCCAAGACTATTCTGCCAAAAGACGCCAGGGCAGATCTCCTACACCCCACTCAGACCACTGGACCCAGCTGTGACACGCCCAAAATAACTAGACTTCAAATTTGGAAGGGATGCCAAACAATCGTCAATCACACTGTCTCAATGCTACTTTTTAAAGACCTACCCTTTTACTTCCTCTTGTGATTTTATTTTAGAGTCACTGTGATTGCCCGGTACCAGCAGATTACCATATATTCTAATGAAATAAAACATCTAAACTTTATCTATATGTGAAGATGACATGTACAGCTGAAGTGTTCAATGTTACTTAGCGCATTCGGTTGTGTATGCTGTCCATTGCAGGATGGTTTAATATGCAGACCTGTGTAAATGTGGCCGAACAGGCTGTTTGATCCATGCTGTTTGAAATGGTGATGCCTTGTTGGAAATGATTAGTAGAGTTGAGAAGTGGAAGAATATCTGATGTTTTACTGTGTTCTTCTGTATAGTTCTGTAGATTCTAGGAGGTTGTTGAAGCATGATACTGCACCAGGCAACTTCCTAGCTCCCTCTCTGTGTGTGTGTGTGTGTGTGTGTGTGTGTGTGTGTGTGTGTGTGTGTGTGTGTGTGTGTGTGTGTGTGTGTGTGTGTGTGTGTGTGTATGTATGTATGTATGTATGTATGTATGTATGTATGTATAAAAATGTAATAACTTATTAATCTTGCAAATGTGGAATTCCTTGTTGGATGTTTTAATACAAGGGGGGGGAGGGAGGAAGCAATTACATGTGCTAAAAAGTTAAACTGGTATGGTGGGGGTTGGTTTTAAGGAATCATCTTTTTTTGGTAGAAATTCAAACATAAGAAGACAGCAGGAAATATATTTCTGCAATGTTCTAGTATTTCTTGGGGAAATAATATTGGTTATCATTATCATATTACTATTGAGCTATTCATTCAGAGCTCCTACGTTCACATTCAATAAGGTCTCTAAAGCCACTAGGTACATGTTAAAGAGTGACTCAGACTGTCCACAGAGGACCGGACAGACAACATGGTCAGACTGGTTCATGTGAAGGCTTCTCTCTCAGACATTCTGCCTACCTGAAAGTGTAATGAACGGTAACTCAGCTTGGTGTCTTCATTTCAGTTCTTTATGGTAGCAGACAGTGACAGGTTGTCATGTACCCTCCAGAACAGACAGGTGTGTCTGCCACATGACAGACGCAGATGTACGTTTGGTTGGTATGGGGTCTCTCCAGGGTCCGCTCTGCAACCCTAAATAAATCTAAAAGAAGACCTACAGTAAGATGGGTTTAGGGACCCCAGGAAATTGTCAAATGGGTTATATGAAGACGATATGAAGTTTGTGTTTTGTTAGGTTAATGGGAATTATTCTGTATAGCACTGGTTAAAGACCAGTATCTCCAACCCTATCAAAATATAATCATTTGATGCAGAAAAACGCAACTTTCCACAATCATTTGGACAAGTATAAACCATCCTCCAAATCACACTCTTGAGTGCACTTTGAAGACCCATTTATGCATCACAGAACATATGTCTGACACCTAACACAGAACGTATGTCTGACACCTAACACAGAACGTATGTCTGACACCTAACACAGAACGTATGTCTGACACCTAACAACACATTACAGATAGTAACAATTCAATAGGCTCTTACCTGCTGTAGGCTACTTCAGCTGGCAAATGATCTCCAACCAGCCAATAGGAAACCTGTGAGAAAGATCCCTGGTAGAGACATGTGGCTGTTCCCTCCTCCCCTCCATGCTGTAAGAGCACAGATAAATGAACAGTGTTTTCCTGTTATCCTCTTATTGGTTTGCCTTTTATATCATGGCACCATCCTTACAGGAAACCATGGCATCAGTATATGCCCTACTTACCACACAGAGCTGGAATGTCAAGATAGAATACAGGACATGATTACCAGTAGAACTACACATGAAGTCATATCCTGGTGTAGGTTTACGGCAGGCCTGGGCCACACATCAGGTCAGAACGGTAGCACACATTATGCACTCAGCTCAGCCAGTTAAAGAGCTGACGTTACCATAACCAGGCAGTGGCACACTGAGGGAATGTATTGTAAAACACAAAAACATGTTTTCAGTATGATGCCACCTCTAAACCTGTTCTTTCCCTCACAGGAAGTCTACTGACAAAATGTTGTTCATGTACTGTGAACTGGAGGACATGGCAATAAAGAATCCTTTAGAAGTGATTGGTGTGTCCATGTTGTGATTCTCAATGTTTCTTTCTTTCTGAGACCTGACAAAGGGTGACGTTGGGAAGCTGATGTCACTTTGTTCAATATATCATTGGGGATTGTTCTTTTGATGCTATTCAGTGTAATAAAAAGCTACATATTGATAACAATGTAACAACAAGATTACAAGTCCTGATTTGAGGACATCATTAGTTTTACTCAGTCTGGTTAATGAAATCTTAATTAATTTTAGGTTAATGAAATCTTACAATCTTACACTCCTACTGCAGTGATCCGATAACTAGACCCTTCAGAACCTACATTACATTTGCTGTAATCAGCATCATTCATGTAACTGATACAATCACAAGTATATATCGTACTCTGAGGCCCTTTCTATGGGTGACTGTACAGACTAGATATGAAGTTTCTTTCCAAAATGCTATATCAACCAATTTTTCAAATTTGTGTTTTTTTTTCATCAGAAATGATTGCTTATGGGGGGGACCTTCAAGTGTGTATAAAATATTATTGTTCTCTGATTTTTTATTCATAGATTTGAGATGGTTATGAAAATGTTTTTTTTTTTTTAAACGCTATATACCCAGTGTTTAGCTGGAATGGAATGTTCGTATCTTGTATTTGACTGTGATTTGTGGTTGTCTCATGTAGCTATCTTAATATGAATGTACAGTAAGTAAGTCACTCTAAATGACTCCCTACTGTAGTGTCTCTGGATAAGAGCCTCTGCTAAATGACTCCCTACTGTAGTGTCTTTGGACAAGCAACTGCTAAATGACTCCCTACTGTAGTGTCTCTGGATAAGAGCCTCTGCTAAATGACTCCCTACTGTAGTGTCTCTGGATAAGAGACTCTGCTAAATGACTCCCAACTGTACGGTCTCTGGATAAGAAACTGCTAAATGACTCCCTGCTATAGTTTCTCTGGATAAGAGCCTCTGCTAAATGACTCCCTACTGTAGTGTCTCTGGATAAGAGACTGGATAAATGACTCCCAACTGTAGTGTCTCTGGGTAAGAGACTGCTAAATGACTCCCTACTGTAGTGTCTCTGGATAAGAGCCTCTGCTAAATTACTCCCTTCTGTTGTGTCTGGATAAGAGCCTCTGCTAAATGACTCCCTACTGTAGTGTCTCTGGATAAGAGCCTCTGCTAAATGACTCCCTACTGTAGTGTCTCTGGATAAGAGACTCTGCTAAATGACTCCCAACTGTAGTGTCTCTGGATAAGAGACTGCTAAATGACTCCCTACTGTAGTGTCTCTGGGTAAGAGCCTCTGCTAAATGACTCCCTACTGCAGTGTCTCTGGATAAGAGACTCTGCTAAATGACTCCCAACTGTACTGTCTCTGGATAAGAAACTGCTAAATGACTCCCTGCTGTAGTGTCTCTGGATAAGAGCCTAATAAATGACTCCCAACTGTAGTGTCTTTGGGTAAGAAACTGCTAAATGACTCCCTTCTATAGTTTCTCTGGATAAGAGCCTCTGCTAAATGACTCCCTACTGTAGTGTCTCTGGGTAAGAGACTGCTAAATGACTCCCTACTGTACTGTCTCTGGATAAGACTCTGCTAAATGACTCCCAACTGTAGTGTCTCTGGATAAGAGACTCTGCTAAATGACTCCCAACTGTACTGTCTCTGGATAAGAAACTGCTAAATGACTCCCTGCTGTAGTGTCTCTGGATAAGAGCCTAATAAATGACTCCCAACTGTAGTGTCTTTGGGTAAGAAACTGCTAAATGACTCCCTTCTATAGTTTCTCTGGATAAGAGCCTCTGCTAAATGACTCCCTACTGTACTGTCTCTGGATAAGACTCTGCTAAATGACTCCCAACTGTACTGTCTCTGGATAAGAGACTGCTAAATGACTCCCAACTGTACTGTCTCTGGATAAGAACCTGCTAAATGACTCCCTACTGTAGTGTCTCTGGATAAGAGACTCTGCTAAATGACTCCCAACTGTACTGTCTCTGGATAAGAAACTGCTAAATGACTCCCTGCTATAGTTTCTCTGGATAAGAGCCTCTGCTAAATGACTCCCTACTGTAGTGTCTCTGGATAAGAGCCTCTGCTAAATTACTCCCTTCTGTTGTGTCTGGATAAGAGCCTCTGCTAAATGACTCCCTACTGCAGTACTGTCTCTGGATAAGAAACTGCTAAATGACTCCCTGCTATAGTGTCTCTGGATAAGACTCTGGATAAATGACTCCCTACTGTAGTGTCTCTGGATAAGAGCCTCTGCTAAATGACTCCCTTCTGTTGTGTCTGGATAAGAGCCTCTGCTAAATGACTCCCTACTGCAGTGTCTCTGGATAAGAGACTGTCTCATGTAGCTATCTTAATATGAATGTACAGTAAGTAAGTCACTCTAAATGACTCCCTACTGTAGTGTCTCTGGATAAGAGACTCTGCTAAATGACTCCCTACTGTACTGTCTCTGGATAAGAAACTGCTAAATGACTCCCTGCTGTAGTGTCTCTGGATAAGAGCCTCTGCTAAATGACTCCCTACTGTAGTGTCTCTGGATAAGAGACTCTGGATAAATGACTCCCAACTGTAGTGTCTCTGGATAAGAGACTGCTAAATGACTCCCTACTGTAGTGTCTCTGGGTAAGAGCCTCTGCTAAATGACTCCCTACTGCAGTGTCTCTGGATAAGAGACTCTGCTAAATGACTCCCAACTGTACTGTCTCTGGATAAGAAACTGCTAAATGACTCCCTGCTGTAGTGTCTCTGGATAAGAGCCTAATAAATGACTCCCAACTGTAGTGTCTTTGGGTAAGAAACTGCTAAATGACTCCCTTCTATAGTTTCTCTGGATAAGAGCCTCTGCTAAATGACTCCCTACTGTACTGTCTCTGGATAAGACTCTGCTAAATGACTCCCAACTGTACTGTCTCTGGATAAGAAACTGCTAAATGACTCCCAACTGTAGTGTCTCTGGATAAGAGACTCTGCTAAATGACTCCCAACTGTACTGTCTCTGGATAAGAGCCTCTGCTAAATGACTCCCTACTGTAGTGTCTCTGGATAAGAGACTCTGCTAAATGACTCCCAACTGTACTGTCTCTGGATAAGAAACTGCTAAATGACTCCCTGCTATAGTTTCTCTGGATAAGAGCCTCTGCTAAATGACTCCCTACTGTAGTGTCTCTGGATAAGAGCCTCTGCTAAATTACTCCCTTCTGTTGTGTCTGGATAAGAGCCTCTGCTAAATGACTCCCTACTGCAGTGTCTCTGGGTAAGAGCCTCTGCTAAATGACTCCCTATTGTAGTGTCTCTGGATAAGAAACTGCTAAATGACTCCCAACTGTAGTGTCTCTGGATAAGAGACTCTGCTAAATGACTCCCAACTGTAGTGTCTCTGGATAAGAGACTCTGCTAAATGACTCCCAACTGTAGTGTCTCTGGATAAGAGACTCTGCTAAATGACTCCCAACTGTACTGTCTCTGGATAAGAAACTGCTAAATGACTCCCAACTGTAGTGTCTCTGGATAAGAGCCTCTGCTAAATTACTCCCTTCTGTTGTGTCTGGATAAGAGCCTCTGCTAAATGACTCCCAACTGTACTGTCTCTGGATAAGAAACTGCTAAATGACTCCCTGCTATAGTGTCTCTGGATAAGACTCTGGATAAATGACTCCCTACTGTAGTGTCTCTGGATAAGAGCCTCTGCTAAATGACTCCCTTCTGTTGTGTCTGGATAAGAGCCTCTGCTAAATGACTCCCTACTGCAGTGTCTCTGGATAAGAGACTCTGCTAAATGACTCCCAACTGTACTGTCTCTGGATAAGAAACTGCTAAATGACTCCCTGCTGTAGTGTCTCTGGATAAGAGCCTAATAAATGACTCCCAACTGTAGTGTCTTTGGGTAAGAAACTGCTAAATGACTCCCTTCTATAGTTTCTCTGGATAAGAGCCTCTGCTAAATGACTCCCTACTGTAGTGTCTCTGGGTAAGAGACTGCTAAATGACTCCCTACTGTACTGTCCCTGGATAAGACTCTGCTAAATGACTCCCAACTGTAGTGTCTCTGGATAAGAGACTCTGCTAAATGACTCCCAACTGTACTGTCTCTGGATAAGAAACTGCTAAATGACTCCCTGCTGTAGTGTCTCTGGATAAGAGCCTAATAAATGACTCCCAACTGTAGTGTCTTTGGGTAAGAGCCTCTGCTAAATGACTCCCTACTGTAGTGTCTCTGGATAAGAGACTCTGCTAAATGACTCCCAACTGTACTGTCTCTGGATAAGAAACTGCTAAATGACTCCCTTCTATAGTTTCTCTGGATAAGAGCCTCTGCTAAATGACTCCCTACTGTACTGTCTCTGGATAAGACTCTGCTAAATGACTCCCAACTGTACTGTCTCTGGATAAGAAACTGCTAAATGACTCCCAACTGTAGTGTCTCTGGATAAGAGACTCTGCTAAATGACTCCCAACTGTACTGTCTCTGGATAAGAGCCTCTGCTAAATGACTCCCTACTGTAGTGTCTCTGGATAAGAGACTCTGCTAAATGACTCCCAACTGTACTGTCTCTGGATAAGAAACTGCTAAATGACTCCCTGCTATAGTTTCTCTGGATAAGAGCCTCTGCTAAATGACTCCCTACTGTAGTGTCTCTGGATAAGAGCCTCTGCTAAATTACTCCCTTCTGTTGTGTCTGGATAAGAGCCTCTGCTAAATGACTCCCTACTGCAGTACTGTCTCTGGATAAGAAACTGCTAAATGACTCCCTGCTATAGTGTCTCTGGATAAGACTCTGGATAAATGACTCCCTACTGTAGTGTCTCTGGATAAGAGCCTCTGCTAAATGACTCCCTTCTGTTGTGTCTGGATAAGAGCCTCTGCTAAATGACTCCCTACTGCAGTGTCTCTGGATAAGAGACTGTCTCATGTAGCTATCTTAATATGAATGTACAGTAAGTAAGTCACTCTAAATGACTCCCTACTGTAGTGTCTCTGGATAAGAGCCTCTGCTAAATGACTCCCTACTGTAGTGTCTTTGGACAAGCAACTGCTAAATGACTCCCTACTGTAGTGTCTCTGGATAAGAGCCTCTGCTAAATGACTCCCAACTGTACTGTCTCTGGATAAGAAACTGCTAAATGACTCCCAACTGTAGTGTCTCTGGATAAGAGACTCTGCTAAATGACTCCCAACTGTACTGTCTCTGGATAAGAGCCTCTGCTAAATGACTCCCTACTGTAGTGTCTCTGGATAAGAGACTCTGCTAAATGACTCCCAACTGTACTGTCTCTGGATAAGAAACTGCTAAATGACTCCCTGCTATAGTTTCTCTGGATAAGAGCCTCTGCTAAATGACTCCCTACTGTAGTGTCTCTGGATAAGAGCCTCTGCTAAATTACTCCCTTCTGTTGTGTCTGGATAAGAGCCTCTGCTAAATGACTCCCTACTGCAGTACTGTCTCTGGATAAGAAACTGCTAAATGACTCCCTGCTATAGTGTCTCTGGATAAGACTCTGGATAAATGACTCCCTACTGTAGTGTCTCTGGATAAGAGCCTCTGCTAAATGACTCCCTTCTGTTGTGTCTGGATAAGAGCCTCTGCTAAATGACTCCCTACTGCAGTGTCTCTGGATAAGAGACTGTCTCATGTAGCTATCTTAATATGAATGTACAGTAAGTAAGTCACTCTAAATGACTCCCTACTGTAGTGTCTCTGGATAAGAGCCTCTGCTAAATGACTCCCTACTGTAGTGTCTCTGGATAAGAGCCTCTGCTAAATGACTCCCTACTGTAGTGTCTCTGGATAAGAGACTCTGCTAAATGACTCCCAACTGTACGGTCTCTGGATAAGAAACTGCTAAATGACTCCCTACTGCAGTGTCTCTGGATAAGAGACTCTGGATAAATGACTCCCAACTGTAGTGTCTCTGGATAAGAGACTGCTAAATGACTCCCTACTGTAGTGTCTCTGGGTAAGAGCCTCTGCTAAATGACTCCCTACTGCAGTGTCTCTGGATAAGAGACTCTGCTAAATGACTCCCAACTGTACTGTCTCTGGATAAGAAACTGCTAAATGACTCCCTGCTGTAGTGTCTCTGGATAAGAGCCTAATAAATGACTCCCAACTGTAGTGTCTTTGGGTAAGAAACTGCTAAATGACTCCCTGCTATAGTTTCTCTGGATAAGAGCCTCTGCTAAATGACTCCCTACTGTAGTGTCTCTGGATAAGAGCCTCTGCTAAATGACTCCCTACTGTAGTGTCTCTGGATAAGAAACTGCAAAATGACTCCCTACTGTAGTGTCTCTGGATAAGAGCCTCTGCTAAATGACTCCCTACTGTAGTGTCTCTGGATAAGAGACTCTGCTAAATGACTCCCAACTGTACTGTCTCTGGATAAGAAACTGCTAAATGACTCCCTGCTATAGTTTCTCTGGATAAGAGCCTCTGCTAAATGACTCCCTACTGTAGTGTCTCTGGATAAGAGACTGGATAAATGACTCCCAACTGTAGTGTCTCTGGGTAAGAGACTGCTAAATGACTCCCTACTGTAGTGTCTCTGGATAAGAGCCTCTGCTAAATTACTCCCTTCTGTTGTGTCTGGATAAGAGCCTCTGCTAAATGACTCCCTTCTGTTGTGTCTCTGGATAAGAGCCTCTGCTAAATGACTCCCTACTGTAGTGTCTCTGGATAAGAGACTCTGGATAAATGACTCCCAACTGTAGTGTCTCTGGATAAGAGACTGCTAAATGACTCCCTACTGTAGTGTCTCTGGGTAAGAGCCTCTGCTAAATGACTCCCTACTGCAGTGTCTCTGGATAAGAGACTCTGCTAAATGACTCCCAACTGTACTGTCTCTGGATAAGAAACTGCTAAATGACTCCCTGCTGTAGTGTCTCTGGATAAGAGCCTAATAAATGACTCCCAACTGTAGTGTCTTTGGGTAAGAAACTGCTAAATGACTCCCTTCTATAGTTTCTCTGGATAAGAGCCTCTGCTAAATGACTCCCTACTGTAGTGTCTCTGGGTAAGAGACTGCTAAATGACTCCCTACTGTACTGTCTCTGGATAAGACTCTGCTAAATGACTCCCAACTGTAGTGTCTCTGGATAAGAGACTCTGCTAAATGACTCCCAACTGTACTGTCTCTGGATAAGAGACTCTGCTAAATGACTCCCAACTGTACTGTCTCTGGATAAGAAACTGCTAAATGACTCCCTGCTGTAGTGTCTCTGGATAAGAGCCTCTGCTAAATGACTCTCAACTGTACTGTCTCTGGATAAGAGCCTCTGCTAAATGACTCCCTGCTATAGTGTATAGTGTCTCTGGATAAGAGCCTCTGCTAAATGACTCCCTACTGTAGTGTCTCTGGATAAGAGACTCTGCTAAATGACTCCCAACTGTACTGTCTCTGGATAAGAAACTGCTAAATGACTCCCTGCTATAGTGTCTCTGGATAAGAGCCTCTGCTAAATGACTCCCTACTGTAGTGTCTCTGGATAAGAGACTCTGCTAAATGACTCCCAACTGTACTGTCTCTGGATAAGAGCCTCTGCTAAATGACTCCCTGCTATAGTGTATAGTGTCTCTGGATAAGAGCCTCTGCTAAATGACTCCCTACTGTAGTGTCTCTGGATAAGAGACTCTGCTAAATGACTCCCAACTGTACTGTCTCTGGATAAGAAACTGCTAAATGACTCCCTGCTCTAGTGTCTCTGGATAAGAGCCTCTGCTAAATGACTCCCTACTGTAGTGTCTCTGGATAAGAGCTTCTGTTAAATGACTCCCTACTGTAGTGTCTCTGGGTAAGAGCCTCTGCTAAATGACTCCCTATTGCAGTGCCTCTGGATAAGAGACTCTGCTAAATGACTCCCAACTGTAGTGTCTCTGGATAAGAGACTGCTAAGTGACTCCCTTCTGTTGTGTCTGGATAAGAGCCTCTGCTAAATGACTCCCTACTGTAGTGTCTCTGGATAAGAAATCGCAAAATGAGTCCCTGCTATAGTGTCTCTGGATAAGAGCCTCTGCTAAATGACTCCCTACTGTAGTGTCTCTGGATAAGAGACTCTGCTAAATGACTCCCAACTGTAGTGTCTCTGGATAAGAGACTGCTAAGTGACTCCCAACTGTACTGTCTCTGGATAAGAAACTGCTAAATGACTCCCTGCTGTAGTGTCTCTGGATAAGAGCCTCTGCTAAATGACTCCCTACTGTAGTGTCTCTGGATAAGAGACTCTGCTAAATGACTCCCAACTGCACTGTCTCTGGATAAGAAACTGCTAAATGACTCCCTGCTGTCGTGTCTCTGGATAAGAGCCTCTGCTAAATGATTCTCAACTGTACTGTCTCTGGATAAGAGCCTCTGCTAAATGACTCCCTGCTATAGTGTATAGTGTCTCTGGATAAGAGCCTCTGCTAAATGACTCCCTACTGTAGTGTCTCTGGATAAGAGACTCTGCTAAATGACTCCCAACTGTACTGTCTCTGGATAAGAAACTGCTAAATGACTCCCTGCTATAGTGTCTCTGGATAAGAGCCTCTGCTAAATGACTCCCTACTGTAGTGTCTCTGGATAAGAGACTCTGGATAAATGACTCCCAACTGTAGTGTCTCTGGATAAGAGCCTAATAAATGACTCCCAACTGTACTGTCTCTGGATAAGAGTCTCTGCTAAATGACTCCCAACTGTACTGTCTCTGGATAAGAAACTGCTAAATGACTCCCAACTGTAGTGTCTCTGGATAAGAGACTCTGCTAAATGTCTCCCAACTGTACTGTCTCTGGATAAGAAACTGCTAAATGACTCCCTGCTGTAGTGTCTCTGGATAAGAGCCTCTGCTAAATGACTCCCTACTGTAGTGTCTCTGGATAAGAGCCTCTGCTAAATGACTCCCTACTGTAGTGTCTCTGGATAAGAGACTCTGCTAAATGACTCCCTGCTATAGTGTATAGTGTCTCTGGATAAGAGCCTCTGCTAAATGACTCCCTACTGTAGTGTCTCTGGGTAAGAGCCTCTGCTAAATGACTCCCTACTGCAGTGTCTCTGGATAAGAGCCTCTGCTAAATGACTCCCTACTGCAGTGTCTGTGGGTAAGAGCCTCTGCTAAATGACTCCCAACTGTAGTGTCTCTGGATAAGAGCCTAATAAATGACTCCCTACTGTAGTGTCTCTGGATAAGAGCCTCTGTTAAATGACTCCCTACTGTAGTGTCTCTGGGTAAGAGCCTCTGCTAAATGACTCCCTATTGCAGTGCCTCTGGATAAGAGCCTCTGCTAAATGACTCCCTACTGTAGTGTCTCTGGACAAGCAACTGCTAAATGACTCCCTGCTGTAGTGTCTCTGGATAAGAGCCTCTGCTAAATGACTCTCAACTGTACTGTCTCTGGATAAGAGCCTAATAAATGACTCCCAACTGTACTGTCTCTGGATAAGAGACTCTGCTAAATGACTCCCAACTGTACTGTCTCTGGATAAGAAACTGCTAACTGACTCCCTGCTGTAGTGTCTCTGGATAAGAGCCTCTGCTAAATGACTCTCAACTGTACTGTCTCTGGATAAGAGACTCTGCTAAATGACTCCCAACTGTACTGTCTCTGGATAAGAAACTGCTAAATGACTCCCAACTGTAGTGTCTCTGGATAAGAGACTCTGCTAAATGTCTCCCAACTGTACTGTCTCTGGATAAGAAACTGCTAAATGACTCCCTGCTGTAGTGTCTCTGGATAAGAGCCTCTGCTAAATGACTCCCTACTGCAGTGTCTCTGGATAAGAGCCTCTGCTAAATGACTCCCTACTGCAGTGTCTGTGGGTAAGAGCCTCTGCTAAATGACTCCCAACTGTAGTGTCTCTGGATAAGAGACTCTGCTAAATGTCTCCCAACTGTACTGTCTCTGGATAAGAAACTGCTAAATGACTCCCTGCTGTAGTGTCTCTGGATAAGAGCCTCTGCTAAATGACTCCCTACTGCAGTGTCTCTGGATAAGAGCCTCTGCTAAATGACTCCCTACTGCAGTGTCTCTGGATAAGAGCCTCTGCTAAATGACTCCCTACTGCAGTGTCTGTGGGTAAGAGCCTCTGCTAAATGACTCCCAACTGTAGTGTCTCTGGATAAGAGCCTAATAAATTACTCCCTACTGTAGTGTCTCTGGATAAGAGCCTCTGTTAAATGACTCCCTACTGTAGTGTCTCTGGGTAAGAGCCTCTGCTAAATGACTCCCTACTGTAGTGTCTCTGGATAAGAGACTCTGCTAAATGACTCCCAACTGTAGTGTCTCTGGATAAGAGACTCTGCTAAATGTCTCCCAACTGTACTGTCTCTGGATAAGAAACTGCTAAATGACTCCCTGCTGTAGTGTCTCTGGATAAGAGCCTCTGCTAAATGACTCCCTACTGCAGTGTCTCTGGATAAGAGCCTCTGCTAAATGACTCCCTACTGCAGTGTCTGTGGGTAAGAGCCTCTGCTAAATGACTCCCAACTGTAGTGTCTCTGGATAAGAGCCTCTGCTAAATGACTCCCTACTGTAGTGTCTCTGGATAAGAGACTCTGCTAAATGACTCCCAACTGTAGTGTCTCTGGATAAGAGACTGCTAAGTGACTCCCAACTGTACTGTCTCTGGATAAGAAACTGCTAAATGACTCCCTGCTGTAGTGTCTCTGGATAAGAGCCTCTGCTAAATGACTCCCTACTGTAGTGTCTCTGGATAAGAGCTTCTGTTAAATTACTCCCTACTGTAGTGTCTCTGGGTAAGAGCCTCTGCTAAATGACTCCCTATTGCAGTGCCTCTGGATAAGAGACTCTGCTAAATGACTCCCTACTGTAGTGTCTCTGGATAAGAAATCGCAAAATGAGTCCCTGCTATAGTGTCTCTGGATAAGAGCCTCTGCTAAATGACTCCCTACTGTAGTGTCTCTGGATAAGAGACTCTGCTAAATGACTCCCAACTGTAGTGTCTCTGGATAAGAGACTGCTAAGTGACTCCCAACTGTACTGTCTCTGGATTTGAAACTGCTAAATGACTCCCTGCTGTAGTGTCTCTGGATAAGAGCCTCTGCTAAATGACTCCCTACTGTAGTGTCTCTGGATAAGAGACTCTGCTAAATGACTCCCAACTGTACTGTCTCTGGATAAGAAACTGCTAAATGACTCCCTGCTGTCGTGTCTCTGGATAAGAGCCTCTGCTAAATGACTCTCAACTGTACTGTCTCTGGATAAGAGCCTCTGCTAAATGACTCCCTGCTATAGTGTATAGTGTCTCTGGATAAGAGCCTCTGCTAAATGACTCCCTACTGTAGTGTCTCTGGATAAGAGACTCTGCTAAATGACTCCCAACTGTACTGTCTCTGGATAAGAAACTGCTAAATGACTCCCTGCTATAGTGTCTCTGGATAAGAGCCTCTGCTAAATGACTCCCTACTGTAGTGTCTCTGGATAAGAGCTTCTGTTAAATGACTCCCTACTGTACTGTCTCTGGATAAGAGCCTCTGCTAAATGACTCCCTGCTATAGTGTATAGTGTCTCTGGATAAGAGCCTCTGCTAAATGACTCCCTACTGTAGTGTCTCTGGATAAGAGACTCTGCTAAATGACTCCCAACTGTACTGTCTCTGGATAAGAAACTGCTAAATGACTCCCTGCTATAGTGTCTCTGGATAAGAGCCTCTGCTAAATGACTCCCTACTGTAGTTTCTCTGGATAAGAGCTTCTGTTAAATGACTCCCTACTGTAGTGTCTCTGGGTAAGAGCCTCTGCTAAATGACTCCCTATTGCAGTGCCTCTGGATAAGAGACTCTGCTAAATGACTCCCAACTGTAGTGTCTCTGGATAAGAGACTGCTAAGTGACTCCCTTCTGTTGTGTCTGGATAAGAGCCTCTGCTAAATGACTCCCTACTGTAGTGTCTCTGGATAAGAAACTGCAAAATGAGTCCCTGCTATAGTGTCTCTGGATAAGAGCCTCTGCTAAATGACTCCCTACTGTAGTGTCTCTGGATAAGAGACTCTGCTAAATGACTCCCAACTGTACTGTCTCTGGATAAGAAACTGCTAAATGACTCCCTGCTGTAGTGTCTCTGGATAAGAGCCTCTGCTAAATGACTCCCTACTGTAGTGTCTCTGGATAAGAAACTGCTAAATGACTCCCTGCTGTAGTGTCTCTGGATAAGAGCCTCTGCTAAATGACTCCCTACTGTAGTGTCTCTGGATAAGAGACTCTGCTAAATGACTCCCTGCTATAGTGTATAGTTTTTCTGGATAAGAGCCTCTGCTAAATGACTCCCTACTGTAGTGTCTCTGGGTAAGAGCCTCTGCTAAATGACTCCCTACTGCAGTGTCTCTGGATAAGAGCCTCTGCTAAATGACTCCCTACTGCAGTGTCTGTTGGTAAGAGCCTAATAAATGACTCCCAACTGTACTGTCTCTGGATAAGAGACTCTGCTAAATGACTCCCAACTGTACTGTCTCTGGATAAGAAACTGCTAACTGACTCCCTGCTGTAGTGTCTCTGGATAAGAGCCTCTGCTAAATGACTCTCAACTGTACTGTCTCTGGATAAGAGACTCTGCTAAATGACTCCCAACTGTACTGTCTCTGGATAAGAAACTGCTAAATGACTCCCAACTGTAGTGTCTCTGGATAAGAGCCTAATAAATGACTCCCTACTGTAGTGTCTCTGGATAAGAGCCTCTGTTAAATGACTCCCTACTGTAGTGTCTCTGGGTAAGAGCCTCTGCTAAATGACTCCCTATTGCAGTGCCTCTGGATAAGAGCCTCTGCTAAATGACTCCCTACTGTAGTGTCTCTGGACAAGCAACTGCTAAATGACTCCCTACTGTAGTGTCTCTGGATAAGAGCCTCTGCCAAATGACTCCCTACTGTAGTGTCTCTGAATAAGAGACTCTGCTAAATGACTCCCTACTCTAGTGTCTCTGGATAAGAGTCTCTGCTAAATGACTCCCTACTGTAGTGTCTCTGCTAAATGACTCCCTACTGTAGTGTCTCTGGATAAGACTCCCTGCTAAATGACTCCCTACTTTAGTGACTCTGGATAAGAGACTCTGCTAAATGACTCCCTGCTAAATGACTCCCTACTAAATGACTCTCTGCTAAATGACTACACTGTAAATGTTCTACAGATCTCATATTACCATATTTTTTATTTTATTTTCATGTCTTAAATATTGATGCCACAAATGTATCATTTGTACATTTATTTATAAAAAAATGTAGTTATTTGTTACATCTGACTGTGTAAAACCTAGCATTTTTCCCCCCAAAATGATTATTTGTGTCTCTGAAATGAAACCATCAAGTGATAGATTTAAACAAATACTTGTCTGTCATTGAACATGCCTTGATTTGATAGTGAAAAAAACACACCAATCTCTTTCAAAAGCTTTAAATAATAAAAGCTAATTTCCCAACATTTGAGAAAATGTATATATAGTGTTTTGGAATGAAAATGTTCCTATGGAAAGCCTTACCATCAGTATGAGCAGTTTTACTGCATGTGAAACTAAAGTGACAACATGGTGTAATGACAGTAGGACTAAATAAATGAAGGGAAGTGTTAACTTCTTGGAATTCACTATATATTGCCTCCTCATGCATGTACACACACACAGAGTCAACTCTACAGAAAATGAAGGCCTGTGTTTGACTATGTTAAATGTCTTCCCGAGAGCATACAGTAAAGAAATGCAAATACATTTTCCAAATCTCATTCCACACAAGTGTGATTCGTAACACACCAAGACAACATAACAAAAACACTACCCTGGGCTTTGTCCTCTGGAAAGCTTTCCTAAACACCAAACGCAGTGAAGCTCTTTATCTTCCCTGGCCTGACACCTGGAGAAGGGCTGATGACAACAATACCAGGTCTTATGTCTTTATTTGGGTTTGGTGCTGCAGGCAGAATCTTCACCAGGGGCCAGACAAAACGTGTCAGACATACCGTAGCTCAAGAGCTTAACTTTAATGCAGGTTTGACTCACCGATGTACTGTAAACATAGACAGCATGCACTGGTGTGTGTGTCAAATTGGGAGAGAGAGAGAGAGAGAGAGAGTGTTTCAGGTGATGTGTAGCAAGGTGTGTGTGTGTGTGTGGGGGGGGTTGCTCTCTCCTTTTCAGATATAATGTCTGTGAAATGTTAAAACCAGGCCAATTTTGTATGTTGCCAATCACATCACTCTTGTTGTTTGACTTACAGTAGCACAGTAGTAGCCTTGGCCTAAAATTCATAGCTCATGAAGAATTTCTATCACTATGTTCAGATGACAAATTGCCACACTGGTTGCTTGAGGATATAGGCTATCTTAGAAAATTGGCTCAGCACAGTCTGTTAGGATTTTGTTTTGTTGCACTCTATGCATTGAATGACGCCGAGCATGTCGCCACCTAGTGGCGCACACGAACACAGCGCACAACACGACGACCGACACGATTTCACAACCAGAGTGGTAATAGTGTCAAGGCAGAAAGACCGTACCGCTACCCAGCGCCTCAACTCTCGTGTTTGTACCGGATTCTGCTGTCGCCGACCTTTCAATCTGTCTACCGATCTGAAGGCTGTAAATGCTGTCATCACTTCTGCATCCACCTACTCCTCTTGTGTAATCTTGTGTGATCTCAAGGCATGGATGTCACGGTGCGCCTTGGCAGGATAAAATATTGTAATCCGAATTGAGTAGGCTACAGTCTGCGAGGATTTAGCACTGGTTTACACAATCAACTAACTTGACATTCAAGTTAAAGTGTAGCCTAGTGCAATTAAGCTGTGAAAAGTGGAAACCGACCTGACCGTAACTGCAACGGATATGTTTTGACTGGTGAGGGTCCGATTTCGGAATGAAGGCGGTTGTACAGACAGGGAGACGGCGGCCCTTCCAGCGGTTCTGCTGCTGTGGAGTTGGGCTTCTCGCGGTCATTTGGCTCGCACAGGTCGCGCACGTGACAGGTGAGTTTTTCCACAAGGAATAATGATGGGTACATTTTGCATAATGTAATTAACGTATATTATTGCTTGTAAATGTGGGGTGTTTTTTAGCATCACATATTTTTTACTATTCCTTTTGAAGTTGAAAACATTTTAGGACATGTTTATATCTTCACAGATTGTATTAT
The DNA here is from genome assembly GCF_018296145.1 of Oncorhynchus tshawytscha. Lineage (NCBI taxonomy): Eukaryota > Metazoa > Chordata > Actinopteri > Salmoniformes > Salmonidae > Oncorhynchus > Oncorhynchus tshawytscha. Next base: position 35,317,512 of record NC_056461.1, on the reverse strand, counting down.
AATACCTAAGGGTGGAAATGATCGATCTGTCAGCTCACTCACATTCTTCATTAATTCAATTTACAATGAAATACTGCCATCGGCTAAATATGCAAGATTATTTAATTTCTCGCAAAATAATCTTTATGTAACCATATTGATAATAGGCTGTATGGGATGAAAGAGAGAGATTTGGAACCAACATATTGTATGATCCCCTCCCATGTCCCATCCCCCAATATTCTGCACCTAGATTGTGCGTCACATTGAAACTTCAGCATCATTTTTTTGTTAACCCTTATTTTACCAGGTAAATTGACTGAGAACACATTCTCATTTATAGCAATGACCTGGTGAATAATTACAGGGGATGAATGAGCCAGTTTGAAGCTGGGGATGATTAGGTGGCCATGATGGTCAGATTGGGAATTTAGCCAGGACACCAGGGTTAACATCACTACTCTGATGATGAGTGCCATGGGATCTTTAGTGAGCACAGAAGTCAGGACACCAATTTAACATCACATCCAATAAACAACACCCAGGCAATGTCCCCAATCACTGCTCTGGGATCTTTTTCTTGTCTGTTTGATCCTCCAACTCTACTTCCAGCAGCATTTGGTCTCCCATCCAGGGACCAACTAGGGACCAACCAGGACTGACCCTGCTTAGCTTCAGAGGCAAACAGTGGGATGCAGGGTGGTATGCTGCTGGCATCACCCCCCAGCTCGAGCCTGGTATCCTCACAGAACCTCTCATCTCAGGCAATCACCTACACAGAACCTCCTAGAGTCGAACCAATTACTCTGAGGGAACCCAGAGAATACATATCCCTATCAAGCATTGCATTAAGTAACATGAAGATGGATGATTGGAATTGCACCACAGTGAGAAAATAGATAAGCATATAAACTGTATGTAAAGGGATGAGTGTATGAACAAAAGAGAACATTGATGGTATGCAGTTATTCATATCCTTTGTATGAACAGCGCATGGTCAACATCTTGCCCAATGGTACTCAACTCTTACACTACAAGGTCCAGAGACTGCTGGTTGTCTGTTCATCCTGATGATGAATTGCACAGACCTGGTGTTCCAGGCCTAATTCAGTTCCTGATTAGAGGGGAACAATGAAAAAAGGCAGTGGAACTGGCTTCAAGGTCCAGAGTTGAGTTTGAGGGATCTAGCCTTTAGGGGCCCTATTCTCTACAGACCTGGTTCTACTGCTCTAGATCTCCTGGTTTCCTCTCGGAGGATGGATTCAAATACTCAGCTATGAAACAACAGATGGTAAAATGGTAGGTAAAATGATTTAATCAAGTGTGTGTGTGTGTGTGTGTGTGTGTGTGTGTGTGTGTGTGTGTGTGTGTGTGTGTGTGTGTGTGTGTGGTGTGGGCCAGTCCTGTGATTTTCAGGTTGAGAGAGTATGAGTTCATGTAATGATTCATAGATTAAGCTATGACACAAACCTTCTGACAACCAGTGTTCTGATGTTTTTCATATTCCCCTTTAATAGCTGTCATATTCTTCAGTTTTCCCTACTAAACTTTCACTATCTCATAACTACCATCACTGTTGGTTAAGAGCTTGTAAGTAAGCATTTCACGGTAAGGTCTACTACACATGTTGTATTTGGCGCATGTGACAAAGTTTGATTTGATGCATTTAACCCATATATTAATTAATAGGCCTAATCTTGGGAAAAAAATATGAACAATTATTTAATGTATCTTTCTAATGGCAAATGGCAAGATGTGTATTACTGTATAAATGTATTCATTTGCCATGTTCACCATACAGCATCATTCTAGTGGCAGGCCTACTAGTCGCTATAGTAGAGCAATTGTTCTTGAAGGCTTTTTCATTGATTGCCAGTTCCAGCTTAGTTCGAGGCTTGACCATGCAGATGCAGGATCTTAATTTGAGCCAGTTTGATAAAGCAGGAAAATCATCCTGCAGAAACAGGAAATGTGAACTGTTATGTGGATTATAATGAATTAACATTTTTGTAGGGGTTGATACATTTTTCCTTAAGGCAAATAAAGTCTGCAATTGTAAAGTGGAAATTATAAACTTTTGAAGCCTTTTTAAACCTTGAATACTCTACACGTTTAGATATCTTACTGTGCAGGAAAATTCTCAGCAACAATGCCTACAATGCACCAGACAGATCATCTTGAGGAGTGAACCCCACATCTTCTATAGAAAGAGACAAGAATGCGGCCAAAGTGTAGTCTTCGTCTGGGTCTGGGTTGGAGCTCTGTGTTCTGTGGTCGTGTTGTGAGTGTGATAATGGCGGCACCGTCTGTGACAGAGGCCCATTTGAATTTCATATTACCCAGGTTCCTCTTGACAGCTCCACATGAAAGCCTCCACATCCCCACTCTCAGACCTAGTGCAACACGTTGATTGGACTGTAGAGTAAAACAAAGCAGTAAGTGATCATGAAACAGACTGGACACAGAGAGTGATCAAGCAACCTCTTAAACAACCGGAGTAGAGGGTAATGGCCCCCACCTGGCTGGCTGGCTCTGGTCTGGTCTGCTCTACTCTGGTTGTCTCTACTCTGGTCTGCTCGGACTCTGGTCTGCTCGGGCTTTGGTCTGATCTGCACATGTCTGCTCTGGTCTGGTCTACTCGGGCTCTGGTCTGGTCTGCTCTACTCTGGTCTGGTCTGATCGGGCTCAGGCTCTGGTTTGCTCGGACTCTGGTCTGCTCTGGTCTGATCTGCACATGTCTGCTCTGGTCTACTCTGCTCTGGACAGAGATCTCAGTGAGTGGCAGCAGTTATCTCTGTGTTTCAGGAGACAATGACACAGATACAGTACATCAGTGGAGGTCCTCACTGTTGATGCTGTCCTTCCATATATAGTGGTTAATAGTGGAAGTCCAAATAAAGAGATAGGCTATCAACAGAGAGATACGGAACAGGGACTTACTCCGTGAGGAGATTGCAGTGCTGACATGATGAATGGCTTATGAGTGTGCTCATAAAAGATGACATGATCTCCTCTGCTGACTCTCTCTGGTTGCTTCCTCCAGCCTGTATTTTTATTATCTGTAACATCTGCACTAAAACACAAAGCCTTTCAATGTTGTGTCCAATAAGATAGTGTTTTGTCTTTGGACCGGTCTTTTGATGAGTCTCAGTGCAATAAAATACACAAATTACAAATCAGTTGACTTACATTTCAATAGAGCCGGAGTCGTCTGGGTCTCAGCCAGAAGAGGGGGGTGTTCCAGTTCGTTCCAGACGCAGGCTGATGCAGGAGGAGTGGACAGAAGACAACCAGACACTGGACCTTCCTAGACCAGGTGAGTCAGCCTCACAGCCCCAAACATCTCTCCCACCTCAACCTCCACTGAAGGACCCTGATCCCCATTCTAGACAAAAGTGTATGTTCCCTACCATGTCCTCTGGCACACAGCTTTATATGATTGTCTCCTCAGAGAATAGCAGCTGACAGGGACCATTCAAACTGTATAGTATCTCTGTACTCAATAGTCTTCTCCTTAGCGTTAGATGATTAAGTACAGGAATAGGAGTATAGGAGCCCTACAAGTATAGGAGCCCTACAAGTCCTGAAGACACATCGATGCACAAACTGTCTGTTGACTAAATATTTATTTCCCAAACTGTGTGGAACACTTGAGGGGGCTCCAGGAGTGTCTAAGCTGTGTAGATGTGACTTAGTGTGTTAATGTGTGTGTGTGTGTTTTGGGAAGGCGGTTAGTGCTGTGTGTATATGCTGGTGAACCTTGGCTCTCCCCTGCGGGTTAACTGAAAAGGTCATGTGGGCCGAGGCTGCAGTGCAGTGGTTGTCAGGAATCGGTGCTCTGTAAACTGTGCGTCTCAAACTTGGCTGCCGGGCCAGAGGAAAGGTTCTGTCTGGAGGGGTTAGAGCACCATGCCAGACTTGCAATGGAAGAATCAGGGAAATATATAAACAGTAAGTAAACACAGTGGAGGACATGGGGTAGAAGACAGCTAGGGAGATCTCTGCAGCAGGACGACAGGACTGAGCAATGCACAGTGTAGTGATTTCAGTCTGCGATATGAAAATGTATGAACTGCATTAGATACCACTATCTCCCTGACCTGCCACAATCGTTCTAGATTTACACTTGGCAGAATAGAACTATTAATGCAATATGTGCACCTGCAACACCAATAAAGCAAGCACTTGATGTGTGGTCTTTCTGTTACAAACAGACCTCCCTCAGTATCTTTGACAAGGACACAACTCCCTTATGAGTCATAAGGTAAATACAGGTTGTAGAACAAGAGGCTGATGGATCTGTGGGCCGGTAGATGACATTAGGTCTTTCAGAGCTGCACTACTCCTAGGCTACAGAGCACAGGGTAGGCTACTCATCTGTATCTTCACGTAAATCCCCTATTCTCTGTGTACTGTAACTGCTAATGATTACATAATCCAAACGGCCAGCTCAGACAGACCTCTAGGAATATTATCTTGGGGATAGCGGAAGTGAGGTTTCAGTACCCCCTACCCCTTATCTGCCTCGGTTTTCCCGTCTATTGCTATATATCACTTTATTTCTCCCTCTCTCAATCGCTCGCTCTCTTTCTCTCTCCATCCCCCCACTGTATAACAAGACGGAGATGGCAGTGTCTGCCTTCAGTCGAGAACCCTTTGAGGCCAGCGTTGCTAAGCAACTGAATGCTACATTTTGAAACCCAGATAATTCTGTCTTTCAAGCATTCAAAGTGCCGAGGCAGAATGAACAACCAGATCGAGCTAAAAATAGACCAGGGGAAGAAGATAAGCCCATGCATTTTAATAAGGGCTCTATACAATCCGTATCGTGGAAGTTCAGCGTTACAGTGTGATTGATATATAAAGACAATGTTCCCGTATCAGTGGAGACGGCATTCATGGTAAATGCTGCAGATGTTGGCTCAGTCGGAAATGACCTTTACATTTTTATTGTGCTCTCTGCAACATTTCAACGATCCAGATTGAATAAATAACGATGGCTTGTGTTTTTTTATGCATTCGTTTTATTCGGCAAGCAACAGAGCCAGTCGGTTTGAGGATTATTTTTCCACAGAGATATTTTAGTGGCTGCAGGAGAGAATTGAAAAAGAGAATCTGATAGATACTCAAATGATATTTCCTTTCAAAAGACCTTGAGTTTTGTCAGGGGAGTAATTTATTATGGCTGTCAAATAAAGCAAATGGCCACTAATGCAACCATTAAACATGGGAGTAGTTGTGTTTTTGTCTGAAGTCTTTGTAAATTGGGGAGAATATCCTTAGCTCACATCCCGTCTCTCTAGAATTCTTGTTCTCTCTGAGTTCACATTAGTTCCTGATGATGACTTACAGTGCCTTGCGAAAGTATTCGGCCCCCTTGAACTTTGCGACCTTTTGCCACATTTCAGGCTTCAAACATAAAGATATAAAACTGTATTTTTTTGTGAAGAATCAACAACAAGTGGGACACAATCATGAAGTGGAACGACATTTATTGGATATTTAAAACTTTTTTAACAAATCAAAAACTGAATAATTGGGCGTGCAAAATTATTCAGCCCCTTTACTTTCAGTGCAGCAAACTCTCTCCAGAAGTTCAGTGAGGATCTCTGAATGATCCAATGTTGACCTAAATGACTAATGATGATAAATACAATCCACCTGTGTGTAATCAAGTCTCCGTATAAATGCACCTGCACTGTGATAGTCTCAGAGGTCCGTTAAAAGCGCAGAGAGCATCATGAAGAACAAGAAACACACCAGGCAGGTCCGAGATACTGTTGTGAAGAAGTTTAAAGCCGGATTTGGATACAAAAAGATTTCCCAAGCTTTAAACATCCCAAGGAGCACTGTGCAAGCGATAATATTGAAATGGAAGGAGTATCAGACCACTGCAAATCTACCAAGACCTGGCCGTCCCTCTAAACTTTCAGCCCATACAAGGAGAAGACTGATCAGAGATGCAGCCAAGAGGCCCATGATCACTCTGGATGAACTGCAGAGATCTACAGCTGAGGTGGGAGACTCTGTCCATAGGACAACAATCAGTCGTATATTGCACAAATCTGGCCTTTATGGAAGAGTGGCAAGAAGAAAGCCATTTCTTAAAGATATCCATAAAAAGTGTTGTTTAAAGTTTGCCACAAGCCACCTGGGAGACAAACCAAACATGTGGAAGAAGGTGCTCTGGTCAGATGAAACCAAAATGGAACTTTTTGGCAACAATGCAAAACGTTATGTTTGGCATAAAAGCAACACAGCTCATCACCCTGAACACCATCCCCACTGTCAAACATGGTGGTGGCAGCATCATGGTTTGGGCCTGCTTTTCTTCAGCAGGGACAGGGAAGATGGTTAAAATTGATGGGAAGATGAATGGAGCCAAATACAGGACCATTCTGGAAGAAAACCTGATGAGACCTGAGACTGGGACAGAGATTTGTCTTCCAACAAGACAATGATCCAAAACATAAAGCAAACTCTACAATGGAATGGTTCAAAAATAAACATATCCAGGTGTTAGAATGGCCAAGTCAAAGTCCAGACCTGAATCCAATCGAGAATCTGTGGAAAGAACTGAAAACTGCTGTTCACAAATGCTCTCCATCCAACCTCACTGAGCTCGAGCTGTTTTGCAAGGAGGAAGGGAAAAAATTTCAGTCTCTCGATGTGCAAAACTGATAGAGACATACCCCAAGCGACTTACAGCTGTAATCGCAGCAAAAGATGGCGCTACAAAGTATTAACTTAAGGGGGCTGAATCATTTTGCATGCCCAATTTTTCAGTTTTTGATCTGTTAAAAAAGTTTGAAATATCCAATAAATGTCGTTCCACTTCATGATTGTGTCCCACTTGTTGTTGATTCTTCACAAAAAAATACAGTTTTATATCTTTATGTTTGAAGCCTGAAGTGTGGCAAAAGGTCGCAAAGTTCAAGGGGGCCGAATACTTTCGCAAGGCACTGTAAATGTCCTAGGTTAAGGATGGAGATCACTCACCGACAGCTCTGTGTGTGGTTGTACATAAAATGTGGCTCACAGCTACCCGTCTTCATTTCAGATAGGGTATTAGTGGTGGAATTCTAATTGTTTTACTGCAGTAGTTTTCTTTGTTTCCCAGGCCACCAACATAACATTGAGACTTGACGCTTTAAGACGATGGATAGTTCCATGTGATGTGTCTGAACAGGTGGAGTAATCTCCTGTGAGGGACTAAAGCTTATTGATTGTTCTCCCACTGTAGTTCTCCTGAGGATTTCTCAAATTATTTCAGCCAGTGTTTTGTCAGATAAAGGATGGTTATTGAGGTTTGGTGAGATTTGTGTGGTTGGATTGGCTTTGACTATTTTTGCTCTTGTCGGCCTTTCGTAACTATGTCATAAAATCAAAGAAATGTTTTGATTCGGGATAAAAAATGCAAGGTTGTTGTAGTGAGGACCTCCCAAGTGGTGCAGCGGTCTAAGGCACTGCATCGCAGTTCTTGAGGCATCACTACAGCCCCGGGTTCGATCCCAGGCTGTGTTACAGCCGGCCGTGACCTGGAGACACATGAGGCGGCACACAATTGGCCCAGTGTCGTCCGGGTTAGGGGAGGGTTTGGCCGTTCGGGATTTCCCATCGTGCTCTAGCGACTCCTTGTGGCGGGCCATGCGCCTGCAAGCTGACAAAAGTCACCAGTTGTACGGTGTTTCCTCTGACACATTGGTGCGGCTGGCTTCCGGGTTAATTGAGCAATGTGTCAACAAGCAGTGCAGATTGACCCCTTCACCTCTCCTGAGTCTGTATGTGAGTTGCCGTGATGGGACAAGACTGTAACTACCAATTGGATACCACGCAAAAGGGGTTTAAAAAAGGTTGTTGTAGTGGTTTCAGTCTATGTAGTGGTGCTGTTTCTGTTGGTGCGTGAGACTACTTTGCTCTGTGTTTCACTCAATAACTTAGCTTGACTCCAAGACACCCTGCAGCTTTTTCAATCAATAACATCTCTTTCTTTCCTTCCCTCTGCCTGCCATTCGGTCACACTCTTAAGTCCCTTGTGGCAGAGTGACTCAAGTGGAGTTCATCTCACAGCTTTAGCGGTTTAATTTAGTTGGGGGTTCACTTTTAATCCGGACTGATATGGCATTAAACACACACTCAAGCATACTTATGGGTTCGCACACACGCAGGAACACACACATATTACATCACATGTCCATTTTGAACCCTTCTCTAGTTACTTGATTGGATCAGCAATGAAATTAAATAAGATCAAGCCCATTCACAGTGTGAATAATGATAAGATCTAGTGTCTCAGAGAGAGATCTATGCAGGTTTAAATTTATTGTCATGAATCTTGCCCTTGAGGCAGCTCTTGCAGAGGGGTCACTAGCTGTCATAGTCACTAAGTCACAAAATCTGATTTAAACCTAACCTTAACCACACTGCTAACCCTAATGCTTAACCCTAACTTTAAATGAAGACCAAGACCATGAATTTCTACGATAATATAGCCAATTTTGCAGAAATCTCTCAGTTTTACCTCAAGCGTAAGATTAATGACAATAAACTTCACCCGGTGAGATTTATAGGAGACCAGACACACAGAGATATAACACTAGTAGATGTAATAAGAGGGTGCATGGTGCAGAGCCTGTGATACCAGAGAAGAAACACGTGAATGCTGATACAACTCCACGCCCTCGCCCCGCTCCCCAGGATGTGTATTTCATGAGAGCTGATTATGTCCTATGTCCAGTATTGGAAGCCAAGCTCAGATATAGTAAATCATCTTATGGCTGGTCTAGTCAATCAGCAGTCCTGTGACAAAAGCCTAGTAAAGGGAACGGAGGATGAGCATCCTCACAAATACAATTCCTAGCCAACACTGTCTCGTATGCTTTCGCTCTCTCAGACCTCTCCTGAGGGTTGGCAAGGAAAAATACATATTTTTAGAAATTTCTCTCCAGAGCTGCCTGTCATTTCTCTTTTTTTCATATTTCATAAGCCAATACCATGGTAAACACACATTCCCCTCCCTCCCCCTTTCTCACCATACGCTCAGCCGTCATTGGCTTACCACTGCCGCCCGTCAACAAACCACAGTCCCCAGGGAGAGGGTCTCCATGGCAACTGCTTTCACCGAAGCAACCCATCAAAACGTTCATCTGAGAGGCGTGTTTCAGCACGGCATTTACATAGACATGTTCAACTGGGGCCTTGTGTATTGGGGCTACATGTCCTGGGGACCTGGGGGAGGATCCAGATCTGGCCTGCTTTCCAAAACACAGCTATAGGATAAGGACAACAGAAAATGATAATAATACCACAACTACAGCACAGATGTCCTCACACTGATAAGATGCAGATGTGTACCCACGTTCTTTAGTGAGATGCTGCCTCACTCTTTCTTATGATAATCTGACAGAAAGTTGACATGCTAACCTGGGATGGTTTAGTGAACAGGTCCTGCCCCAGTGCAACAGCTGGCCAGAAAAGAAAATAAGCTCCTTTCCCCACAGTTCTCTGGGAGGTGGAAGTACAAGCCGAGCAGAGGCAGAGAGAGGGAACCTCACCCTCTGAGGCTCAGATTCAGAATGTTGATTACATCGCTAGATGTACATTAGATAACCATATGTTGTACACATACACAGTACAGAAGGGCATTGTATAGAAGCACACTGTCATCCTACAAACCTCTAGACCATATGGCACCCTCTCCTCTCTGCCTCACACTACAGATTCAAGGATCAAAATCAAATAGCCGTGATCACATGAGAGGTGTGCTTTTCTAATCTACAGGGAGAAGCTTCAGGATGGCATGCTGTCATAGAATCACAGCACAGCTGATGGCGTGTAGAGGGCATACTGTGTAGTATATGTCATGAAGCCTATGTTTAGTGGTGTGTGTCATACATCATGTGATGTGTAGCATGTATATTATAGGAAGTGTGTTTGGTGTAGAATGAGTCGTGCAGCATGCGTCAGACAGCGTGCATTGTGGGACTGGCTGTATAGGCTACCCAGGGCTGCCTGTCTCAGAGCAGCAGGTCTATTAATAGGTTTGGGCTCCCCAGTTGTTAAAGTTAATTTTCCCCTGCGTCTGAGTACGGATTTAGCAGCAGTGCCCTGTGCTCTCTAGGCTGCAGCCTCCTCTGCTCGTCGCGCCGAGGGGAAGCGTTCACTAACACCCTCACATACGCCTGAGGACTGGAGGAGCAGGAACCAGCTGTTCCACACACCTCCTCATCAGAGCTCTGCTCCTCTGCTCCTCTCTCTCTACACGGCCCAGGGGGGCAGCATCTGCTAGCCTGTACAGGTGTCTGGCTGCGTGGAGGGAGCAATTCCATAGGAGATCAGTTATTAGGCTGCTGTGTGTCAGGTGGATAAGTATGATTTCTTGGGAGTCTGAGCCAGATCCTGACACTTAGCTGCAGCAATTCCTTTAGGACCGTGGAGGAACAAACCTTCAAGGTGCCTCCTTCAGCTATATACTGTCAAAGACTCCAGTTACCCAAGTCATAGACTTTGTTTTTACACTGCTGCTACTCGCTGTTTATTATCTATGCATAGTCAATTTACCCCTATGACTAACCTGTACCCCCACACATTGACTCGGTACCGGTGCCCCCAGTATATAGCCTCATTATTGTTATTTTATTGTGTTACTTTTGGGATTTTTTACCTTAGTTTGGTAAATATTTTCTTTACTATATTTTCTTAAAACTGCATTGTTGGTTAAGGGCTTGTAAGTAAGCATTTCACGGTAAAGTCGAAAACTGTTGTATTCAGCACATGTGACAAATACAATTAAATTTTATATAGCATTGTATTCCTTCAGAAAGGATTGGACCTGGAAAGCAATTTGGTGAAATTGTCATTCATTCTTCCAGAAGGCCAGCTGTGTTATTACGATGCGTGTATCTGTCCTTTATCATAAGAAGGATGATGATACAGGGACAGGAAAGCCATGTCATTACAAACCAATGTGGCAGCTTGATGACGCTGTTCTGCTTTTGGTCTTGAGCGGCATGACATCCATTTTGTCAGATTAGCGCAAGACTGATTTCTTTCCCCCTCTGCTGTTGTTGTTGACTATCATTTTCCACCTCCATTCTCCCCCTCTCTCTCTCCTTCCCCCTCTGCTGTTGTTGTTGACTATCCTTTTCCACCTCCATTCCCCCCTCTCTCCTTCCCCCTCTGCTGTTGTTGTTGACTATCCTTTTCCACCTCCATTCCCCCTCTCTCCTTCCCCCTCTGCTGTTGTTGTTGACTATCCTTTTCCACCTCCATTCCCCCCCTCTCTCCTTCCCCCTCTGCTGTTGTTGTTGACTATCATTTTCCACCTCCATTCCCCCCCTCTCTCCTTCCCCCTCTGTTGTTGTTGACTATCCTTTTCCCTCCATTCTCTCCCCCCTCTCTCTCCTTTCCCCTCTGCTGTTGTTGTTGACTATCCTTTTCCACCTCCATTCTCTCCCCCTCTCTCTCCTTCCCCCTCTGCTGTTGTTGTTGACTATCATTTTCCACCTCCATTCTCTCCCCCCTCTCTCTCCTTCCCCTCTGCTGTTGTTGTTGACTATCCTTTTCCACCTCCATTCTCTCCCCCTCTCTCTCCTTTCCCCTCTGCTGTTGTTGTTGACTATCATTTTCCACCTCCATTCTCTCCCCCTCTCTCCTTCCCCCTCTGCTGTTGTTGTTGACTATCCTTTTCCACCTCCATTCCCCCTCTCTCTCCTTCCCCCTCTGCTGTTGTTGTTGACTATCCTTTTCCACCTCCATTCTCTCCCCCTCTCTCTCCTTCCCCCTCTGCTGTTGTTGTTGACTATCCTTTTCCACCTCCATTCTCTCCCCCTCTCTCTCCTTCCCCCTCTGCTGTTGTTGTTGACTATCATTTTCCACCTCCATTCTCTCCCCCTCTCTCTCCTTCCCCCTCTGCTGTTGTTGTTGACTATCCTTTTCCACCTCCATTCTCTCCCCCCTCTCTCCTTTCCCCTCTGCTGTTGTTGTTGACTATCCTTTTCCACCTCCATTCTCCCCCCTCTCTCTCCTTCCCGCTCTGCTGTTGTTGTTGACTATCCTTTTCCACCTCCATTCTCTCCCCCTCTCTCTCCTTTCCCCTCTGCTGTTGTTGTTGACTATCCTTTTCCACCTCCATTCTCCCCCCTCTCTCTCTCTCTCTCTCGACAGAGAGAGGTAGGATCTGTGTCTAACTGTGTTGTACTGTTCTCTCTCCCTGAGCCATCCATGAGTTTCCAGAAGACATCTTCACCAAGGAGGAGCTGAAAGGAGGAGCAGTGCTGTTACATGTGCTGTGTGTGAGTGTCCCATAACACACAATGCAGAAAACACACCTGTTTAACACACCTCACAAAACAACCATGATACTGCAGTTTTGCAGCCACACCCTCAGTGCAATTCCATCTGTTCAGATGTTTCCTAATATCATTTATCTGCCAATCATAGTGAAGTACACCTGCCGAAATGAACTGAATAACTTAAACACTTCCTTATCACATCCTTACAGATTGTATCTCTATTTTCATCTCTCGCTGTATCTTTTAGGCTATCTACATGTTCTATGCTCTTGCTATTGTCTGTGATGACTACTTTGTCCCTTCCCTGGAGAAAATATCAGAGGTGAGAAAACCAACAACACCAGTTAACGTACAGGATACAGGAAGGTACAGGATACAGGAAGGTACAGGATACAGGAAGGTACAGGATACAGGAAGGTACAGGATACAGGAAGAAGGAGGCACCATGTGCTGCTTTTTATCACTACATTATTACTACTTTTAGTTGACACATTTAAAATATAAACTTTGTGCAAGACAAGACATAGTGCTTCTTGATCATGTATTATGATTGTGTGAGAATGTTCCCCTTGTCTCTGTCCCTGTCAGAACCTGCAGCTCAGTGAGGATGTGGCAGGGGCAACCTTCATGGCTGCAGGAAGCTCAGCACCAGAGCTCTTCACCTCTCTCATTGGTCAGTTCTTAATCACTCTGTATTTCACCTCATATTTCCTGATATCAGTGGCCAATATTGTGTCAATGAACACTATACATTATGCCCAACACTGACTGATACAAATGGCCCATAACTTTCATCATCTTGCCATGGATCTTCAAACCATCCAAATGAACATGTTTGTGTATCATGTAATGCCACACATATCCATATGATGTCAGCAGAGTCAATATGAATAGTCTTTCATTCTACATCAACGTATAGAACACATTGAGATAACCGTTGGTTTCATCCACTAAAATGTAATTGTCACTACAGCCCCTCCCACACCTCTCTTTCCATCTCAGGTGTGTTCATCACTAAAGGAGACGTGGGGGTCGGCACCATCGTGGGCTCAGCGGTCTTCAACATCCTGGTCATCATTGGTGTTTGTGGCATCTTTGCGGGCCAGGTACAGACCTGCCAAAGACTACACACCTTATGGTCTTAACAGTGTAGCTAGCTATGGCTAAAGAGCTCATAAATACATGGAAACGTATTTTAGAAATGATTCTACACATGCACTGGCTGAGTGAACCTGAGGACTTCATCTTGATTTAGCTGTGTGTTGGTTGTCTGTTAGTGGAATCTCTCTCTGTGTGGCTCCTCCCCCTCTGCAGACGGTGGTTCTGACGTGGTGGTCTCTGTTCAGGGACTCCACCTACTACATCTTCTCTGTGCTGGCTCTCATCCTGGTGAGCCAGACAAGGGAGGGAGGAGGGGAAATTAAGACCACACAATCAAATGCATTTAGAGATCAGTATATAGGAGCTTACTTGTGCTCTACAATTACAGTGCTGTATAATCTGCCTGTACATAGTGAAATGATGATGCAGCTGTGACTATTTTAATGTGTTAACTTTCTCTTTGTAGGTTATATACGATGCAAAAGTTGTCTGGTGAGTTTTATCATGATTAATGCTGCCAAAGGTCTCAATGTTACACGTCAGAATTGTAAAAGTACAGTAAAATAGCAGTTTGCAGGTTTTAGGTGGTAGTTGAACTGTTTACTGGTTTTAGGTGGTAGTTGAACTGTTTACTGGTTTTAGGTGGTAGTTGAACTGTTTACTGGTTTTAGGTGGTAGTTGAACTGTGTATTTCTCTGATTGAACTGTTTACTGGTTTTAGGTGGTAGTTGAACTGTGTATTTCTCTGATTGAGCTGTTTACTGATTTTAAGTGGTAGTTTAACTGTTTACTGGTTTTAGGTGGTAGTTGAACTGTTTACTGGTTTTAGGGGGTAGTTGAACTGTTTACTGGTTTTAGGGGATAGTTGAACTGTGTATTTCTCTGATTGAGCTGTTTACTGGTTTTAGGTGGTAGTTGAACTGTTTACTGGCTTTAGGTGGTAGTTGAACTGTGTATTTCTCTGATTGAACTGTTTACTGGTTTTAGGTGGTAGTTGAGCCGTGTATTTCTCTGATTGAGCTGTTTACTGGTTTTAGGTGGTAGTTGAGCCGTGTATTTCTCTGATTGTAGGTGGGAGGCCGTGCTCCTAATGACCATGTATGGAGTTTACATCCTTATCATGAAGTGAGTATGCTGAAACACCTCTCACAAGAGTCCTCAATCCACAGAGCATGTAGCTAGTGTCTGCTTGTGCTGTTTCTCAAATGACAGCTGTTTTGTGGTTTCAGGTTCAACTCCCAGATCAGGGGATGTGTGCAACGTCGGTTTGGGGGCCCGGGTCAGTGCTGCCTTATCAGTGAGGGACTCAGAGACGAGGAGATGGCAGAGGACGGACTCACCTGTAACACCAACATGGTGCTGCTCAGGAAAGGTCTGTTTGGATTGGAGCTCCTTTCAGCTCTCACTGTCTGAGTGTTAGAAGCTGTGGCTGTTATTGATTTGTTGTTACATTACAAGTCTCACAGTGCATTATAACAACATCATAATGCATTATACCTGCCTGTTGGCTTTAGGTAAAGTGTTACCCAAAGTCTTCCCATCCCTCCCTCACCTTGCAGGACAACCCCAGGGTCAGGAGTCTCCTCCGGTGGTGATGGTGGACGAGCTCCTGATCCTCAACCCCCACCAGCTGTCCTTCTCCGAGGCCGGCCTGCGCATAATGATCAGCCCCCACTTCTCCCCTCGCACCAGGCTCACCATGGCAGGCCGTGTGCTCATCAGTGAGGTATTGGACTGGAGGACCATCAACAAGGGGCTACATTAGCCACTATGGAGAACTAATGTGCACTCTCACTCTCTCTCGCTTTCCTACACAGAGACAGAGGCTGATCAGGAGTCCCAACAGCCAGCTGGACGGGGAGGCCAGCTCAGCGGCAGGGGGCACCCCTCTGAAGGGGTTGAGCTCTGGAGGTCTGGAGAATGGGGGCAGTGTGGAGAAGCAGACCCCTGACGGGGCCAGGGTAGGGGATGCAGGGGGGGAGAAGCCAGGAGCGGAGGGCTGTCACGCTGAGGAAGAGGAGGATGATGATGATGGGCCATTCAGGCCTCTGCATTGGCCAGGTGATATAACAAAATCTAAAAATACTCTGGATACATTCAGTAACATTATAAAATGTGGGGTAGGTGCAACGTAAGACAAAACCAATTACAAGGGTTTGAAGTATCTCTAAGTGGCCACTCGCCTCTCCAAAGTGTGCACAGTTCCAACGCAATTTCAATGCACTTTTATGACAATAAGGTGCTTTTTTTTTTTAGCTTTCCTAGCTGTGAGAAACTAGAGCAAGCACACTTGTAGTAGTTGAATTTGGAACACAACCCTGCATCCCCGCCATCACACAATTACGGTTGTTGTTTACGCAATCCAAAAACTATCCATTATAAATCGCAACCTGGGTCAGGTGGGCATGATTTGAAAGCATGTTCTATTGACAACATGACTTAGTTATGAAATCTGATCTTGTTAGGCTTGTGTTAGGCTTTCACAAGGCCTAACAAAACAGATGGTAATTTTGGTGCTCATAGAAAGGAGTCATGATGCGTGTCCAACGGTACATTTCCTTCAACATACTGTTCAGAAAAACCACGGGTATGACGGCGTGTCATCTTGTAACTCTACATCAAACATAGTGATCATAAACGTTGACACGGTATTTGACATGAGTTTTAGGATTTGAAAATGTGCACATTTATTGAAAAAGTACACATTTGGACTCACAGGTGTTTGGATTGCTTTTCTGACATCAACGCGGAATTTATTGTAATCCTCAACGCCTCATCTCTCAAAATACATTGAGTCATCTTAATATACAGCATTTCCCTCACTTAGACAACAAAAAATGTGTAAAAGTTGCCCAATTAGCGGGAGGGATGGGAGCAACTTCTTATTGTGCGCGGTGCTCAAGTTCAGAACTGCTGTCAGTCAAAACCCATTCAGAGCTGTGAAGCGCAGAGCCAGACCTCTGACATCATGTATAACAACTTACTGTACAGTCACTGCTTTCCAATTTTAGCGCTTATTGGTGCCCAAATCTGCCATTTTCAACCCGTATACATACGGGTACGAGTGTAAAGGGCTACAGACAATTTCCCTGACGTTCGCTGAAATTGTATTTGAGGAAAACAAAGTGGGTGTCGGCTCTGGTATGTTCTGGTCTGTGACCGACACTATATTGTTGTTCATATGTGTATGGCAGGGGGTTGCTGTGCGCGGGTCAAGTGGCTGATCTCGTGGCCCCTGGGCCTGCTGCTGTACTGCACTGTGCCTAACTGTGTGTTCCCACGCTGGCACCGCTGGTTCATGGTCACCTTCGTGGCCTCCACCCTGTGGATAGCCATCTTCTCTTATCTCATGGTGTGGATGGTAAGGACCCACAGCAGAGCCGTAAGGCCATATTGGATGTTCCAGGAGTTGTAGGATAATATTGAGAGGGTGAGTGTGTGTGGTGTCTCTGTCTCTGATCTAGCTGTGTGTGCCCACCAGGTCACCATCATCAGTTACACACTAGACATCCCAGACTACATCATGGGCATCACCTTCCTGGCAGCGGGCACCAGTGTGCCAGACTGCATGGCCAGCCTCATTGTAGCTCGGCAAGGTACCCGTCATCCTCTCTTTTCAACTTCCTCTCATCTTCAGATTCCTGACCAGCCTCTTGACGTCCTGGTGGTGTAGTGTAGACTGCTTTAGTTTGACTTTACTCCCCCCCTCTCCTCAGGTATGGGGGACATGGCGGTGTCTAACTCCATTGGCAGTAATATCTTTGACATCCTGTTGGGGCTGGGTTTTCCCTGGGCTCTGCGCACTCTGGTGGTGGACAATGGATCATTGGTGGGTTCATTAAACCTCTCTCTCTCTTATGGACATTTAACAATCATCGACATCTGACCCCTCTCATCCTCCTCTTCCTCACAGGTTTACATCAATAACAAGGGCCTGGTGTATTCTGTCGTCCTGCTGCTGGCCTCTGTCTTCCTCACAGTAAGTGTGTGTGCATGCGTTCCTGTCACCATCAGTTACTGTTTCACTAGACATCTGGTTCTGAGCATCATTTAACCACATAACAGGCCATATGCCACACGCGTATCACAATTCTATTGGTGTTTCACTTTTTACAAGTCTTTTCTTACACACCACAAACACAGTATGATCATAGTTTTACTGGTATTTAAGGTTTTTACAAGATATTTGTTATGGACCACAAGCAGGATGCCGGCAGACAAGACAGAGTATATTACAGTCTTTCTGGAGCAGGGTGTGGTTCCGGTGTTATGATACTGATGGTTTGTACCATTGTTCGCTACCACAGCTCCAACTAGTTGTCGGGGATTAAAGTTGTTGACAACTGTAGCATTTTTTAGCTAAACCTAACTATAACCCTTTTCCTTACCTATACCCCCATCACCTAACCTGCCACGTTAGTTCTCCTAACCTGCCACATTAGTTCTCCTAACCTGCCACATTAGTTCTCCTAACCTGCCACATTAGTTCTCCTATCCTGCCACATTAGTTCTCCTAACCTGCCACATTAGTTCTCCTAACCTGCCACATTAGTTCTCCTAACCTGCCACGTTAGTTCTCCTAACCTGCCACATTAGTTCTCCTAACCTGCCACATTAGTTCTCCTAACCTGCCACGTTAGTTCTCCTAACCTGCCACATTAGTTCTCCTAACCTGCCACATTAGTTCTCCTAACCTGCCACGTTAGTTCTCCTAACCTGTCACTTTATTTATCCTAACCTGTCACATTAGTTCTCCTAACCTGCCACGTTAGTTCTAACCTACCACGTTAGTTATCCAAACCTGCCACATTAGTTCTGCTAACCTGCCACGTTTGTTCTCCTAACCTACCAAGTTAGTTCTCCTAACCTGTCACATTAGTTCTGCTAACCTGCCACATTAGTTCTCTTAACCTGCCACGTTAGTCGTAACCTGCCACATTAGTTCTCTTAACCTACCACATTAGTTCTCCTAACCTGCCACGTTAGTTCTCCTAACCTGCTATTTAAACAAACCATCAGTATCACCATACCGGTGCTAGACAAGTTCATTTTGTGGCTCCATCTATTACGCAATCACCCAGTCATAGCCAAGCTATTCCTTTCTTTACCTCATGCAACTTTTCTTTCTCATTTCCATTAAACCCCTCTCCATCTGCCCATCCCCTGTTCTCTCTTCACCTCCCCCTCTTCCCTTCTTACCTCCCAGGTCATGAGTGTTCATCTGAACCACTGGAAGCTGGACCGCCGTCTGGGCCTGGGGCTGATATTACTCTATGCCATCTTCCTGCTCTGCTCCATCTTCTTTGGGCAGATGTGAGGCTGACGCTGGGTTCGAAGGTCAACCCTGATTTGCCTTCCTGTCAGCTGCCACGTCCAGGAGTCCTCTGTCTCCCTGACATACTCTGTCCTAAAGCCAAAAAAACCCAGCCTGAGCTACATCGTGCTACAGTTAACATGTGATGTTCCACAAACAGGATATCCTTGGGTGACATTGTACACAAATACACACACACGTTTTACTATCCTTGTGGGGACCTAAAATTTTCCCTAACCCTAAGTCCACAAGGGAGAATTTTCCTTGTGCGGATTTCCGGATAGTTAGTTAGTCAGTCTCTCTCTCACACACACACACACACACACACACACACACACACACACACACACACACACACACACACACACACACACACACACACACACACACACACACACACACACACACACACACACACACACACACACACACACACGTTGTGTTCTTCTATCCTTGTGGGGACCTAAAATACATTTCCATTCAAAACACTATTTTCCCTAACTCCTAACCATAAACTACCAGCCCCTTACCCTAATTCCAACCTTAATTGTAACCCTAAACATAAATCCTAAACTAGGGACAATTTTCCTTGTTTCACTTGTGGTGACTCTTGGAGATTTTAAGGTCCCCTCAAGGATAGAAGAACCTACTCTCTCTCACACACACACACACACACACACACACACACACACACACACACACACACACACACACACACACACACACACACACACACACACACACACACACACACACACACACACAGCAGTCTTTTCTATAGCACAAACCTTTTTCTTCCGAAGTTTGGTGTTTTAATACGTAGCAACACCTAATGTTCAGCAGTGACCAATGGAAAAATAATACAGTAGACTAATCCTCGTTTCTTGACCTTACGTTTGGAACGCCTGTGTTTTGTTTTCAACGTATTCCCTAGCTGACATGACCTTGTTGTGTGGTGATACAGTGTGTACATTTGTGTAAATGTGTAGCAGTGCTGGAGTACAGTGGAGCATAGAACTGTCAGTAAGGTACTACGAACGAAGCAATAAGAAAAATGGACGTTGTTAACGTGTCATAGATGTACAATAGAAGAAGGATTCCTAAGAGATGCAGATTATGTGACTAGAATTTGTAAAGTGACAGACTGAGTTCCTCCATAGAGGATTCATTAATCATGTTTTGCCTCATAACATGTACTGTTACAAACTAAGTAAATAATAGGCTAACGTGAAATGTATGATTTGATCATTTTTAGAAGTGTTATTACTATTGACGACATGTTTCTATGGGTGTCACAACCTTTGATATCATGCGTACGGGTCTGTTGTAATAGTTCACTACGTTTATGGACGATCAGTGTTTGTATTACTGTACAATGATTATTAGGTCTACAAGACCATACTTTTTACTGTTTCTAAATGTTTACTAAATATTTTACATAGTTTTACAAAAAATGTATGTCAAACAGACTAGGTTTGTGGTGTTTTTGATATAAGCACTAAATAATATATTCTTCCCGTGATATTTGTGAGAATATCATATGCTGTAACTGAAAAATGAAGTATATTTTTGTCACTTTGTAAAGTGATAATAAGACTGACACTTCAGATCAGCACAGTCCACCTATATCTGATGAAAGGAGAATAAGGTTATATTGAATTGTATCACTTTCTAAGCCACTATTCTATATAAGCCAGCTGAGATCATTGTCAGCACTGAATCTCCTTGATTTAGTATCTTTATTTATTATTCCCAAGAGATTTCATATATTTCTTTTGTCAAGTGCTTGTGATTACAATACTTAATGGTTTGCTCTGCAAAATAGTATATTCTCAAAAACGTACAGGTATTTATTTACAGCGTGAATATGATTTCCTGAAATCATTTAGATTTCAGATCAGATCAAATGACTCATACTTTTTGCCAAATGAAAGAATTGCAGAATACATTCTTTATGTGATCGAACTATTGCACTGAACGAAAACATAAATGCAACATGCAACCATTTCAAAGAGTGTACTGAGTTACAGTTTATATAAGGGAATAGAGAATAAATTCATTAGGCCCTAATCAATGGATTTCACATGACTGGGCAGGGGCACAGCCATGGGTGGGCCTGGGAGGGCATAGGCCCAACCACTTGGGAGTCGGGCCCACCTACTGAGGAGCCAGGCCCAGCCAATCAGTATACGCTTTTCCCCACAAAAGAGCTTTATTACAGACAGGAGTACTCCTCAGTTTCATCAGTTGTCTGGGTGGCTGGTCTCAGACGATCCTACAGGTGAAGAAGCCGGATGTGGAGGTCCTGGGCTGGCATGGTTACACGTGCTCTGCGGTTGTGAGGCCGGTTGAATGTACTGCCAAATTCTCTAAAACAACTATGGAGGTGGCATATGGTAGAGAAATTAACATTAAATTCTCTGGCAACAGCTCTGGTGGACATTCCTGCAGTCAGCATGCCAATTGCACGCTCCCTCAAAACTTGAGACATCTGTGGCATTGTGTTGTGTGACAAAACTGCACATTTTAGAGTGGCCTTTTATTGTCCCCAGCACAAGGTGCACATGTGTAATGAGCATGCTGTTTAATCAGCTTCTTGATATACCACACCTGTTAGGTGGATGGATTATCTTCGCAAAGCAGAAATGCTCACTAATTGGGATGTAATCAAATTTGTTTACAAAATTTGAGAGAAATACGCTTTTTGTGCGTATGGAACATTTCTGGGATCTTTTATTTCAGCTCATGAAACATGGGACCAACACTTAACATGTTGCGTTTATATTTTTGTTCGGTATAGTTCTGCTCTTTGATTTCAGCCACTCAACATTTTTTACATTTCAAATAAGGAGTAGAGGAATAGAGACTGTTGAGTTGTACAGGCTGGTTGCTGGTGCTGCTAAGTATCCCAGGTTTAGTCACCTGTCGTATGTCCAGGGTAGTCCTTTATTAAGTACCTACTGAGATAGGAAGACCACCAAGGAGTCCCCACTACCAACCAACCAGTCATAAATCCTGCCTCTGTTAGCAGTTCAGGTCAGAGCACCAAATAAAACCCTGATTTAGTTCTCACATGGAAGATCTGTGTTTGAAGTGTGTTGTTCCTCAATGTTTTATTCTGTTAGGTTGGAGCCGCCAGAAATTCCAGCACTGAGATTCGTTACTTTAGACATGATCTCTGATCATTGAGAACTTTTTTATGTTGTTGAGTGCAATAAATAAAATCTGTGCAATAACAATCCATGTCTCTCTCCTTAAGTCACTGTACAACTGATAAGCTCTGAGAAGTGATGGGTGGGGCCCACTGGGCACAGACAGGAAATCAATGTCTATTCCACGTTGGTTCGACATAATTTCATTGAAATGACGTGGAAACAACGTTGATTCAACCAGGTTGTGCCCAGTGGGAAGACAACAGGGGAAACAGACCCAGTGTCTACCTCTACCTTTCACTGATTCCAGACCTGTCGTTTACTCATTAACCCCTGAGGAGCTGCAGTAAGCTGTTACTAGCCTCAAAGCAAATACATCCTTCTGATACGAGTCCAGAGGGAGCCATGCAGACAGAAACCCATCTCTGCTTACCATATGCTGCACACACTGCCATCCACTCATATACAGTACATGCACACATGCTCCAAGTCCGTACGCACACACACGTTTCCCATCGGAGTCCTAATGATGAACATATTGGGGACTGAAACCCCCATTTCCTTATCTTCATTTGGATCCACAGATGAGAGGCTGGTAAATTGAAAATAACAAGGTAATGAAGTTTTCCCAGTTATAACAACAGATCATATTTACAACATCTCCAGTGTGATAGGGCATCATCCAATATGATACATAGTTCCTGGTGCTGTCAGGCACCAAACACAGCAGATGAAAGGGTTGTAAAAGTAATTTCCTCCTTGTCATTGTACCAGCCCTAATTGTGGATGTTAAACATAACAGCCAATCCATTCCCACTGCGCCAGCACTCTGAGCTCACAACAATATACAACTGTATGAATATTGTGTTGCAAATCACACGGCAGAAAACAAGTACAGCTAAAATATTAATTGAAAGATGATCTAGGGTTCAGATTTGAAATTCTGAAATACAGACATGTGTGTGCGTGTGTGTGTGTGCGCATGCGTGTGAATTAGTGAGAATAGAACTATGTAGATGTAACAGTATAGCTTCCGTCCCTCTCCTCGCCCCCCTTTTGACCTCCTCCTTTTCTGCAGCAACCAGTGATCCGGGTCACGGTACCAATGTAATAGTATAGCTTCCTTCCCTGACCCTACCTGGGCTCGAAACAGGGACCCTCTGCACACATCAACAACAGCCACCCTCGAAGTATCGTTACCCATCGCTCCACAAAAGCCACGGCCCTTGCAGAGCAAGGGGAACAACTATTTCAAGGTCTCAGAGCGAGTGACGTCACCGATTGAAATGCTATTAGCGCGCACCACCGCTAACTAGCTAGCCATTTCACATCGGTTACATAGACCTACAGTTTAACCCAACTATACTAAATATAATAATATACTCTAGATATCGTGCTCTTATTTATCATCATGTGTGTGATCCCAATCAAGATTTCCAGGGTGATTACTTTGCCATGCACTTTAATAAACGCTTTATTGACACCTGTAAACATTGAGAAGTTTTTATCTAAATGTGCTCATTTACTGGAGTACAGGAAGTAAGTTGAAGGAAATTATTTGTGAGGTGGTAGCTGGATGTCAGCTGCTTGAGTTTGCATAGTAGCCTGCCTGACCCATTATGTAGGCTACACATGTTGTGGCAGGAACCTCTCGTTACATCCGTTTCTTCTGTACTCTTCACGTTTTATCTTCTAACACATGCCTCACCTTATCTTCTAAGAACACACCATGCTTCACCTTATCTAAGAATACACCATGCCTCACCTTATCTTCTAAGAACACACCATGCATCACCTTATCTTCTAAGAACACACCATGCCTCACCTTATCTTCTAAGAACACATCATGCCTCACCTTATCTTCTAAGAACACATCATGCCTCACCTTATCTTCTAAGAACACACCATGCCTCACCTTGTCTTCTAACACACCATGCCTCACCTTGTCTTCTGAGAACACACCATGCCTCACCTTGTCTTCTGAGAACACACCATGCCTCACCTTATCTTCTAACACACCATGCCTCACCTTGTCTTCTGAGAACACACCATGCCTCACCTTGTCTTCTGAGAACACACCATGCCTCACCTTGTCTTCTGAGAACACACCATGCCTCACCTTATCTTCTAAGAACACACCATGCTTCACCTTGTCTTCTGAGAACACACCATGCCTCACCTTAGGACAAAGCCATTTGAGGAGCAATAATTAATATGCATAATAACATCTACACACACAAACAGCAAGGTTGACCAAAATAGACACCGGCGGTAAAGTGTCTGTTATTGGATGCCCCATGACTAGTAACTCCTTTTTTATACTGTACGACTTCAACCACACGGGATTGACCATCGCATGAACCTGTTGTCTTATTATGGGTATATGGACACCATCCAATACAAGTGTTGATGCCACAGGAGGATGGTGGCACCTTAATTGGGGAGGATGGGCTCATTGTAATGCCTGGAGCGAAATAAGTGGAAGTGTATCAAATACATTAAACAGATGGTTTCCATGTGTTTGATGCCATTTCATTTGCTCTGTTCCAGCGGTTATAATGAGCCGTCCTCCCCTCAGCAGCCTCCACTGGTTGATGTATAATATAAACACTTGTTTAAAGCAGTCGTAAATTGAATTAATTATTGTGGCAGTAATCGTGACCATAAATAAGTTCTTTACTAGGTTTATTTTTGCATAAAGGGATACATTATTAGAGCATGTAATTGAGCGGTAGATTTCTCACTATCGAGTTTACCGTTCAGTATCAGTAGTCCTACAACTAAGTTTATATCCCAAAGTATTCACAATTATCACAATTGCCATCATAAACCAATACTGCTTATTTAAATTCTGTATGTAAACTAATTCCCCATCAGGAACATTATTGACTGACACATTTCTCTCCCTTTAAATCATATGCTCTTGTTAACATACAGCAGTAAACTCATCAAACACTAACAGTTATGAAAAATAAATGTATCTTAGTAACAACATGTTACCTAGTCTGAGTCAACAGAAAGGCAGGACTTCAAACATGGTGTGTAAACTGAAGGGTTTCTATATTAATGAGTTTCACAGAACTGTCCTTGCTGGAGAAATTATCATGGGATTTACTACAATGACATTTCTCTAATTATACCAACCGAACAGTTTTGAAGCAAATGATCTAAATTCATGAGAAAACATGTATAAAAGTCATGGTTGTTGGAAACGTGTTCCAGCTCATGGCTGATCACCTGTTCTCTTGTTCTGCAGTTGGCCCTGAGATGATAGCTTCAGGCCAGATGTCCTCATCAGCGATTCCCTGTCATGAAGAATAATGACTTTTGCTCCACCACTTCACTCAGCATCGCTTTGTGAAGGATGAACCACTCCTGTGTCTCCCAGACTAGTGAGATCACCAATGTGACAGCAGATCCATCGGGGGGGGCATGAGATATGAGGTGGTGATCATATTCATCACAGGACCTCTCTCTTTGGTCACTATCATTTATCTCCTTCCAGGTCAACAGTGAACTACGCACCGTCAGCAACAATTTCCTGCTGAACCTGGGGATGGTTTCTATGAACCTCTCTGCTGTTTACATCATCATGGGACACAGGGGCCTTGGCCTGTTACGTCTGGCTGGCTGTGGACCATGTGGCTCTGACATGAACCTGCTGGTCATCAGACCTCTCAGCTACAGGGCCGGGCAGCCGGCCTGGGCAGCGTCCTTCATCCTGTGAGGGCCAGCCATCTTGTTCTGGCCTCAAGTGGTGGGCAGGTCCTCGCAGGACAAGGGTGACTGCTTTATTCCGTTCCTGACCGAGTCTGCTCTCACATTCGGTACGGCCATCAATGCCTTCGAGCTTCCTGTCACCATGCTGGGCATCCTGTACTGGAAGACTTACTGGGAGATTGAGAAGGAAGCCCAGGATCTGGAGGGGCTGCTGGGATCTCGGAGCAGTGGAGGGGCCTCCCATGGATCTGAGGGAAGGGCTGTTTACTCCAGCAGCACCATGAGCAGTGCGAGCAGGTCCAGAGAGGTGTCTGTCGGTAGGGAACAGAGCAGTGAGGGGTCTCAGGGCTGCTTCCCTGTGAGAGGAGACTAAGCAGAGCAGGGAGAGGAGAATAGCAACACCAGGGGTAGCTAAAGGGAGGGTTGCAGAGACAGCACCTGTAATGTAGATGAGGAAGAACCTACTGTCTCTGTCTCCTCCCCAGAGGAAGAACCAGTTCAGAAGCAGCAGGGGGTAAGCGCTAATACAAGCCCTAAAACCATGATCCCACTAAGAGACGTCCAGAGCAGGGACACTGGAGGGACCCACAAACCCTTAAGGGCAGTCCTCCCTGAGATGCTCCATATCTTCAGACTCCAGACACCGCAAGCAGGCCCCGGACAGAGGAACTGGGGAAGGGCTTATCACAGCAATCATGCCTCCTTCAGGACACACAAGATCAGCAGCACTGTCTGAACATTTTCAAAGCTAAAAAGACACCATGCATACAAGGCGTAGAATCGCTCTTTTGACTGTTCATTTTTTTATTTTTATAAACTGACTTGGTAAATGTGATGTGCATTGACATCTAGAACAGGCAATGGCAGAAAACCTACATAGATACTACTTTTAGGCAGTACCCTATCTTAAAAACATTACATTGCCTACATATATGGTAATCATGTAGTCTGTT
The DNA here is from genome assembly GCF_018296145.1 of Oncorhynchus tshawytscha. Classification (NCBI taxonomy): domain Eukaryota; kingdom Metazoa; phylum Chordata; class Actinopteri; order Salmoniformes; family Salmonidae; genus Oncorhynchus; species Oncorhynchus tshawytscha. The sequence continues at coordinate 35,291,000 of NC_056461.1, read as the reverse complement.
TTTGCCCTGGACTATCTTCCATCCCTCCTACCCTCCCCCTCAGTTCCTCTCTATGAGGAAATGGCTTGTGTTTATGACATGGTGTTTATTAAACAGCAGGGTTATGAATTGTTCCATGTGCCTTAATGTTACATCTGATCACCAAGACCAGGCCTTGTACCTTGCAATATAAGGTACAGAATTCATTTCCAATGTTTTGGTTTCACAGACACAAAGATCCATCACTTATACCACAGTGCTTCAGTGATCCTGAAAGGCAACTGTGGTAATAGAGAAAATATGACATGGCACCAAATACAGTCAGCGTCAAAACTTTTATTTTCCTGGAAGAAAAGACAAAACCTTGTACCCTAAAGGAAACAGAGTTACAATCCAAATAAAAGTTCCAAAACTGTTTTACATCAACTGAGTAAATATCATTGATGATTTAACTTTGTTTTAAATGAACCAAAACCGTAATATTCCAAATGGCAACTGCCTCGAAACAAACAGCTAAACAAATGAAATGAGAAATACTTGTTTGATGCTTTAGTATTTGTTAGTTGGCTATTAATATAACATGATATTATAGCTAAACCTTACACCTTGATCAATCCAAATCTGAGCAGACCATGAGCACCCGTGTTTAGGGCACACATTATCATGCACTTGGTTAACTGTCTGTAGAGAGCGCAATGTCTACGGTTTCTCCTTTTGACCATGTCTGAGAATGAATCCAAATGTTTTAAAAAATAAATATTTTCACTAGTTTGAGGTAAAGTAATTGTAGCTAATTGTAACCATAGCCAAACTGGTGGAGAGCGTTGCACCCGGCTGCGGGGGGAAAGCAGAGAAAATCAATGGGTAAATGGGTAAGAGGAAAGATTGAAGTGCTTTTGAACAGGTTATGGTAGTAGGTACCAGGATCAACGGTTTGCGTGTGTCAACAACTGCAACGCTGAGGTGTTTTTCACACGTGTATCAAGAATGGTCCACCACCCAAAAAATATCCAGCCAACTTGACACAACTATGGGAAGCAATGGAGTCAACATGGGCCAGCATCCCTGTGGAATGCTTTCGACACCTTGTAGAGTCCACGCCCCGACAAATCGAGGCTGTTCTGAGGGCTGAAAGGGGGGTGGGGGGAACTCAATAGTAAGATGGTGTTCTTAATGTTTTGTACATTCAGTGTATTTACAGTGCATTCAGAAAGTATTCAGACCCCTTGACTTTATCCACATTTTGTTACGTTACAGCCTTATTCTAAAACTGATTCAATTGTTTTTACCCCTCATCAATCCACACACACAATACCCCATAATGACAAACGTATCTGAATACTTTCTGAATGCACTGTATAGACCTATATATGAAAAAGTCAAATAATGTTGCCTCCAAGGACAACACTACAGTATAGCAAGTGCAGGTACACCAGTCTGCAGTTTGTGGTAACACACCACTTTCTGACTAGACCCTCTGATTGCTTCACATCATCCCAAAAACATTCTTCCATCTCCCCACAGTCCCAGGAGCTCTTGAATGGCTCCTTACTGCCCTCCTCTGGCTATAAACGGAGGGAATCATTGAGCATGACAGTCTGAGATATGAGACAGTGGAGCAGGTTGGAGCAGGGTGGGATGAGACTTCAGAGCTGATATGGGCAGGTAAACACAAAGTCCTGTGCTTGGTAGTTGTCTGTTTTTAAATGATCTCCGAACACATAACAACAAGGAGTCAAAAAGGGGTCCAGATTATTGGTCGCATACAGTTTGGCAGATGTTATAGCGGGTGCAGCAAAATGCTTACGTTACTAGCAGTAAAATGTCAAACTGCTCTCCAGGACCAGTGTTGTCTACCAATGGATTAGGTAACTATTTTTGGTAAAAGGCTGGCTGTGGACATAGGATACACTAAAACTCACTCAATCACCATACCAACCAGCATCCATTCGGACTCCCTTTCCACAACAGCAGCAAACACCCAATCTTTAATTCCTTAAAAAAAAAAAATAGTTACGCCAAAGTCCTCTTTCTGTCACCGAGATGAGATTGATGTAATAGTAAGGCCCTCTTAACACCCAATGCTTCCTAACTCTCAATATTGCCACTCCTGTCTTTTTAGCTAGCATTCCACTCCTTGCCACTCCTGTCTTTTTAGCTAGCATTCCACTCCTTGCCACTTCTGTCTTTTTAGCTAGCATTCCACTCCAGTATTTTTAGCTAGCATTCCACTCCAGTCTTTTTAGCTAGCATTCCACTCCAGTCTTTTTAGCTAGCATTCCACTCCAGTCTTTTTGGCTAGCATAACATTTTTTGATCATATTACTCCAGTGCTAGCCTCTCTACACTGGCTTCCTGTCAAAGCAAGGGCTGATTTCAAGGTTTTACTGCTAACCTACAAAGCATTACATGGGCTTGCTCCTACCTATCTCTCTGATTTGGTCCTGCCGTACATACCTACACGTACGCTACGGTCACAAGACGCAGGCCTCCTAATTGTCCCTAGAATTTCTAAGCAAACAGCTGGAGGCAGGGCTTTCTCCTATAGAGCTCCATTTTTATGGAACGGTCTGCCTACCCATGTCAGAGACGCAAACTCGGTCTAAACCTTTAAGTCTTTACTGAAGACTCATCTCTTCAGTGGGTCATATGATTGAGTGTAGTCTGGACCAGGGGTGGGAAGGTGAACGGAAAGGCTCTGGAGCAACGAACCGCCCTTGCCGTCTCTGCCTGGCCGGTTCCCCTCTTTCCACTGGGATTCTCTGCCTCTAACCCTATTACAGGGGCTGAGTCACTGGCTTACTGGGGCTCTCTCATGCCGTCCCTGGAGGGGGTGCGTCACCTGAGTGGGTTGATTCACTGTTGTGGTCATCCTGTCTGGGTTGGCGCCCCCCCCCTTGGGTTGTGCCGTGGCGGAGATCTTTGTGGGCTATACTCAGCCTTGTCTCAGGATGGTAAGTTGGTGGTTGAAGATATCCCTCTAGCTCTAGTGGTGTGGGGGCTGTGCTTTGGCAAAGTGGGTGGGGTTATATCCTTCCTGTTTGGCCCTGTCCGGGGGTGTCCTCGGATGGGTCCACAGTGTCTCCTGACCCCTCCTGTCTCAGCCTCCAGTATTTATGCTGCAGTAGTTTATGTGTCGGGGGGCTGGGGTCAGTTTGTTATATCTGGAGTACTTCTCCTGTCCTATTCGGTGTCCTGTGTGAATCTAAGTGTGCGTTCTCTAATTCTCTCCTTCTCTCTTTCTTTCTCTCTCTCGGAGGACCTGAGCCCAAGGACCATGCCACAGGACTACCTGACATGATGACTCCTTGCTGTCCCCAGTCCACCTGGCCATGCTGCTGCTCCAGTTTCAACTTCCACCTGACTGTGCTGCTGCTCCAGTTTCAACTGTTCTGCCTTATTATTATTCGACCATGCTGGTCATTTATGAACATTTGAACATCTTGACCATGTTCTGTTATAATCTCCACCCGGCACAGCCAGAAGAGGACTGGCCACCCCACATAGCCTGGTTCCTCTCTAGGTTTCTTCCTAGGTTTTGGCCTTTCTAGGGAGTTTTTCCTAGCCACCGTGCTTCTACACCTGCATTGCTTGCTGTTTGGGGTTTTAGGCTGGGTTTCTGTACAGCACTTTGAGATATCAGCTGATATACGAAGGGCTATATAAATAAATTTGATTTGATTTGATTCCACTCCAGTCTTTTTAGCTAGCATTCCACTCCAGTCTTTTTAGCTAGCATTCCACTCCAGTCTTTTTAGCTAGCATTCCACTCCAGTCTTTTTAGCTAGCATTCCACTCCTTGTCACTCCAGTCTTTGGCAAATTACATAAATGTCAAGGAGTGGAATGTAATGGCTGAACAGAAAGCAGCTTTTAAATAATTCCCACCTTTATATTCTATACAAATATATAAATATACAAAACCTTTGCACATGTTTTTATTATGAACACGCATTGGCATGCTAATTGACTCAAACTATCTCCTCTACATGCAAAACTGATATTTTGCCGAATAAAAGTAGGATCTGAGCAGTGGTGTGCATGAACTGTATGTGAGACTGTGTTCAGGTATTTTGGCTGGCAAAAGCGGTTTAAGTCACTCAAACAAACTTCATCTATTGTCAAGTTCAGGAAATTGATACATTGTGTTTGATATATTGACAAATAGTTGAAAACAAAAGCCTATGGGTCACTTGAGCTTGGAACTGTGTAACAGCCATATAAGAACCAAACCAAGACCTTTTTCAGCACAGGGCTGGTAAGGTATGCTTCCCGAGGCCTGTATCAGAAGGGGGGTTGGTGAGGTGTGCTTCCCCGAGGCCTGTTTCAGAAGGGGGGTTGGTGAGGTATGCTTCCCCGAGGCCTGTTTCAGAAGGGGGTTGGTGAGGTATGCTTCCCGAGGCCTGTTTCAGAAGGGGTTGGTAAGGTATGCTTCCCGAGGCCTGTTTCAGAAGGGGGCTGGTAAGGTATGCTTCCCGAGGCCTGTTTCAGAAGGGGGTTGGTAAGGTATGCTTCCCTGAGGCCTGTTTCAGAAGGGGGTTGGTAAGGTATGCTTCCCGAGGCCTGTTTCAGAACGGGCTTGGTAAGGTGTTTCCCTTCCAAACCGAGGCCTTTTTCAGCAAGGGGCTGGTAAGGTATGCTTCCCGAGGCCTGTTTCAGAAGGGGGTTGGTAAGGTATGCATCCCCGAGGCCTGTTTCAGAAGGGGGTTGGTGAGGTATGCTTCCCGAGGCCTGTTTCAGAAGGGGGGTTGGTAAGGTATGCTTCCTCGAGGCCTGTTTCAGAAGGGGGGTTGGTAAGGTATGCTTCCCTTTTCACAAGACATCTGTCCCACCCACTCCTCTCTGCTGACCAGTGATTGAGAACCTGTGAGAGGGTGGGGGTCCATCACAACGGAGGGGCATTAGGTGTCCGGTATATGGACGCCTTGTCTTTCAACAGGTCCAGACACAGATGGCAGCTCCAGCTCCCTGTTAAGAGGACACAAGGAAACAGAGTGGTGAGTGACTCACACAGACTTGCTATAAATATCCTGTCTTCCATGGACCAACATCTGGTCATTAGCCCAGTTGAAGTCACTGGATTTAAAGGTGCAGGCTATTTTGTGCTCTAATAACTTGCATTGACTAAGCATTTCAAGATTTCAAGGCTAGTTAACTGCTGAAAGCGGTGATTCATCAGTAAAACACCCGACCGTGCTATCGTTGTCTGGCTACGCCGCCTGAGAGCTCGACTTAGACATTCTGCTCTGCCAAATCTACTCAGATAAATCTGTCTCCCTACGGATATAAAACCACAACAGTCATCATCAAAAACTTTGACTCAAATATCCCCTATTAGACAGGCAAGTGGTCCCCAGTGGTACATCACGAACAGATAGATCCATTATCCTGCTCTCACCTTCTGGAGGTTCAGCCATAGGGGGGCGGAGACAGTACATGTGATAGCCTCTATCACAGTCATCACAGAAGAGAAGCTGGTCCTGGACAAACGACAGGCTCATTATACAACGCAGTTTATCAGCGCACCACATTTTAAATATACAGTGTACTTCATTTATCCCACAATAATAAGTATGACGCCTGCAGGTGAACTCACGTCGTTCTCTGAGGTGCCACAGATGTTGCAGCACTTGCATTCGATGCACTGCCAGCGGTAGGTCTTAACTGCAGCCATCATCACAGGGGTGAACTGCAGGCAGGACGGGTGGCCTGGGTTGGACACAGAGAATGTGTGAACAAGCTGTCAGCCTCCATCATACTACTACTGGTCTTTGTAACTACGCCATCATGCGTCTGACTCGGAACACACTCAATAGCTTCCTAAAGTAAATACCACTCACACATGCATTCATTTGCATGCTCATACAAATATACACAAATGGTCTGAAAGGCCTAGGTTAGCCCTGTCTCTCAGGGTGAAGGCCAGGGTTGGAAGGGTTACCTGAACGTCCACAGTCTGAGCAGGACTGCAGCCCCTCTGACTGGCCCGTCTTCTGGTTGAGGGCTGAGTCCCCGAGGCAGAAGTCACAGTAGATATTGGGTATCGCCAAACCGTCTGGACCTTTCTTGGGTGCTGTAAGGGAGAAACACAGAATGAAATGACAAGTATGGGTCTGCATTCAAAGGTTTCAAATGCATTCAAATGGTGACTTACTCTTGGGCTCCTCAGGCTGGGGCGGGGTGGGGGTGTGGACCTCAGGCTCCTCCTTGTCCCCTCCCTCCTCCTCAGCCAGGTGGGAGTGGGCGTAGTGGTAGCTCAGGCCCGGACGGTTCTTGTAACGCTTCCCACAGACTGCCAGAGAAACCCCCAAACACAACACGTGTTAAAACGAAACATACTTAAACCATTAAGTAGCCTTCATACTAGAACAGAGTACATTTTTCTCCACTGAAAGATATCGCCTCGATCTGATCTTTTTTTACTGATGAGGAAAATCATATTGATGTATTAGTGTCCACGTGTCTGGTCTAGAGCAATGGTATGGTATGCTCACCCAGACATCCATCCACTCACTCAATCACCCTCTCTTATTTCATCACACAATCCCATCATATTTCTTCATCTGATACCTAGAGGGGCCAGATTACTGACTGGGTCAGCTCCCATCTCCCATTACACCCCTCCAGTTCCAACCCTAGCCCCAGTTGCAACACAATCTCCAACCCCAGTTCTCTTTTTTTCCCCCTCTGCATTGTTGGGAAGGACCCGTAAGTCAGAATTTGACTGTTAGTCTACACTGGTTGTTTACAAAGCATGTGACAAATAACATTTAATTTGAACCTCAGGCCGCCTGTCTCTATGTGAGTCAGCTTCCAGGCCATTGTGCAACACGGTCCATGGTGCAGAACCCAGGTTAGGCATTCCTCAACAATCTCTCCCCCCCATGCGCACTCACATCAGGATCCACACAGCCAGCACAGACATCAAGCTGGTTCAACACAAAAGCAGAGGCACTATTTCAGTATAAAGAAACAGGTGAGGAGGACAAGACAAGTTAAGAAAAAAAAATAAATGTCGCAAAGAAATGCAAATTAGACATATTCAGTTAAGAGACAGATTATGACATGAAAGAAAACAGACTACATTTGATTGGCTGTAGTGTGTGCAATACGATAATGCAATATATATTTAGCAGACACTTTAACCAAAGCAACACAGTCATGTGTTCATACATTTTACATATGGGTGGGTCCCAGGAATCAAACCCACTACCCTGGCGTTACAAGCGCCATGCTCTACCACCTGAGCTACAAAGGACCACAATGTGATGCAATACTATCATGTGTGAAATACATATTTTACATTCAAGTCATTTAGCAGATGCTCTTATCATACATTTTCATATTTGTTCGTACTGGTCCCCCGTGGGAATCGAATCCACAACCCTGGAGTTGCAAGTGACATGCTCTACCAACTAAGCCAAGATGTTCCTGAATACAACTACCCTGGAGTAGCCTGAAGGTCATTTAGGATAAAATAATACAAAAAGTACACTGCTTCTTAAACCGTGAGGTGGAACTCATGCACAGATAAGGCATCTCCACACTACACATTCACAATCCCCCCTCAAGCATATCAAGTTACTTATACTCTGAGTCAATTTAATTATACCTTGAAAGATGAGACCTTATTCAGTGGACGAGGGGGAGGCAGCAACACTAACCTCAAAGCATTCTACATGTTAGCTGACACACACCGAGAGAAAGACAAACAGGCAGTAAGCAGACTGGACTAGAGGCAGAGGAAAAAGGAGAAATATACCTCGTCCAGAAGGTTGTGAAATATGCTTTTGTCTGAAAGTGTCTGAAAGAGAGGAGAGAAAAGAGAGAAAAAGCAAAGAGACTCAGAGAAGTACGCCCACAGACTGACAGTAGAGAGAGACTCAGAGAAGTACGCTCACAGACTGACAGCATAGAGAGAGACTCAGAGAAGTACGCTCACAGACTGACAGCATAGAGAGAGAGAGAGAGACACTCGGAGAAGTACGCTCACAGACTGACAGCATAGAGAGAGAGAGAGAGACACTCGGAGAAGTACGCTCACAGACTGACAGCATAGAGAGAGAGAGACTCAGAGAAGTACACCCACAGACTGACAGTAGAGAGAGACTCAGAAGTACGCCCACAGACTGACAGTATAGAGAGAGAGAGACTCAGAAGTACGCTCACAGACTGACAGTATAGAGAGACTCAGAGAAGTACGCTCACAGACTGACAGCATAGAGAGAGAGACTCAGAGAAGTACGCTCACAGACTGACAGCATAGAGAGAGAGAGAGACACTCGGAGAAGTACGCTCACAGACTGACAGCATAGAGAGAGAGAGACACTCGGAGAAGTACGCTCACAGACTGACAACATAGAGAGAGAGACTCAGAGAAGTACGCTCACAGACTGACAGCATAGAGAGAGAGACTCAGAGAAGTACGCTCACAGACTGACAGCATAGAGAGAGAGAGACTCAGAGAAGTACACCCACAGACTGACAGTAGAGAGAGACTCAGAAGTACGCCCACAGACTGACAGCATAGAGAGAGAGACTCAGAGAAGTACGCTCACAGACTGACAGTATAGAGAGAGAGACTCAGAAGTACGCTCAAAGACTGAAGGAATAGAGAGAGACTCAGAAGTACGCTCACAGACTGACAATCAGAAAGACATCAACATCACCCCAAGTTTAATCTGCAAGGGAAGACAATTTCAGGAGTGAAAAACAACCGACTGTCCGCTTCCCAACAAGAGTTCCTAGGGAGTAAAGAGAGTAGGCCCTCCTCCAACGCCACCTGCACTCCCACTGTTCTCCTCCAAAGCCATCTGCACTCCCACTGTTCTCCTCCAAAGCCATCTGCACTCCCACTGTTCTCCTGCAAAGCCACCTGCACTCCCACTGTTCTCCTCCAAAGCCACCTGCACTCCCACTGTTCTCCTCCAAAGCCACCTGCACTCCCACTGTTCTCCTCCAACGCCACCTGCACTCCCACTGTTCTCCTCCAAAGCCACCTGCACTCCCACTGTTCTCCTCCAAAGCCACCTGCACTCCCACTGTTCTCCTCCAAAGCCACCTGCACTCCCACTGTTCTCCTCCAAAGCCACCTGCACTCCCACTGTTCTCCTCCAAAGCCACCTGCACTCCCACTGTTCTCCTCCAAAGCCACCTGCACTCCCACTGTTCTCCTCCAAAGCCACCTGCACTCCCACTGTTCTCCTCCAAAGCCACCTGCACTCCCACTGTTCTCCTCCAAAGCCACCTGCACTCCCACTGTTCTCCTCCAAAGCCACCTGCACTCCCACTGTTCTCCTCCAACGCCACCTGCACTCCCACTGTTCTCCTCCAAAGCCACCTGCACTCCCACTGTTCTCCTCCAAAGCCACCTGCACTCCCACTGTTCTCCTCCAAAGCCACCTGCACTCCCACTGTTCTCCTCCAAAGCCACCTGCACTCCCACTGTTCTCCTCCAAAGCCACCTGCACTCCCACTGTTCTCCTCCAAAGCCACCTGCACTCCCACTGTTCTCCTCCAAAGCCACCTGCACTCCCACTGTTCTCCTCCAAAGCCACCTGCACTCCCACTGTTCTCCTCCAAAGCCATCTGCACTCCCACTGTTCTCCTCCAAAGCCATCTGCACTCCCACTGTTCTCCTCCAAAGCCATCTGCACTCCCACTGTTCTCCTCCAAGGCCCTGCTGGGACTCACTGTCACAGGAGTAAGGCTTGTCCTTGTCCTCCAGTGTAGCCACCGCAGCATCCAGCTTCTTCTTGGCACTGCTCACTCCACGACCCTAAGGACAAACACACCATCATATTCAATATCATAGGTAAAGGCATGGTGCCAATGGACACAGCCACCATTTCAGATCACATGCCTGTAACATTGAGTAAAGTGAGTCTCTAACTGTAAGTGGCTCTGGATAAGAGCGTCTGCTAAATGACTATGCTAAATGTAATGCAAAATGTAACTTTAACAACAATTATTGGTTTAGAATAGCTTCACTCACCTTTCCCTTTCCTTTGCCTCTTCTTTTGGGGGTGTCCTCCTCATAGTCCTCATCCTCCAAGTCATCCAGGAAGTCATCTGGCTCCAGGACTCTCTGTATAGACAGAAGAATGCATGTTGCTGTAGTATCCAATGTCATTGGAGGAGTAATAAACTGTAAACCATGCTATGTATCACACGATCCCTCCAACCAGAGTATGCTACGGTACCTTTCTGACGCGTGCTGCAGGGGTGACTCCCCCACAAGTATAGTCTGCTAGACTGGACTCCTCTTCTGCCTCATGGAAATCCGGAGGACCCCGTTTGTCCAGGGGTTCCCCCTTCAGCAGAGCTTCCAGACTGCTGCCATCAGATGATGACAGGGCATCCTTCTTAAAACCCAAGTCCAGTTCTACAGACAGGGAGAACCACAAACAACCTTTACAAAGGAGTGAAGAACCAACAGAGAACTCTGGCACAGAGGGGCACACAAACATGTCAACACAGTTATAGTGTTATTAAACTGACCAGTATCCCATGATTAGGACGTACCTGACTTTAGAGGGGGGAAGACCAGCCGGGGATCCTCTGGGGGGAGGGCTCGTCGTTTCTTCCTCCACCTGCGGGATGGGTAGGTGTACAGCTGTCCTGGAGTCACTCCTGAGAGGACAGAAGATGCACACTAACGTACCTAGACATTTATGATGACCTATAAAACAGACATTAACTTTCACTTTATGGCCTCCCGAGTGGCGCAGCGGCCTAAGGCATGCTTGAGGCGTCACTACAGATCCGGGTTCGATCCCGGGCTGTGTCGCAGCCGGCCGCGACCGGGAGACCTATGAGCCGACTCACACAATTGGCCCAGCGTCGTCCGGGTTAAGGGAGGGTTTGGCTGGCTGGGATGTTCTTGTCCCATTGTGCTCAAGCGACTCCTTGTGGCTAGAGCTGTATGGTGTTTCCTTCGACACACTGGTGTGGTTGGAAACATAGGTGAACACAATTTCTACCGAGTGCTTGAACTACAGTGATCTCTTTTGTTTTCGTCTCCAGATCATGAGAAGACGATGAATGGTACTGCCAAGTGTTTAACAACTCCGGTCCTCCAGTACCCCCAACAGTAGACGTTTCCGTTGTGGCCTAAACAAGCACACTTGATTCTAGTAATCATCAAGCCCCTGACAGGTTGAATGAGGTGTGTTCAGGGCCATAACATAAATGTGTACTGGAAAAACTCATATAGCCTACTACTCCAGGCTGTGAACTCAGTAGTTGAAATACTGTATGTGACTTCAATTTGTGTAGATGTGTAATGTATTTACCTGGTCCCCTGTGTCTCTTCTCCATCCAAATGTAACAGTTGCTCTGCGCCACTCCAGTCTGAGAGTCCAGGAAGGGCATTCGGACACTCCTCTCGGCACATAGCCGGGCGTTGTAGTTATGGCATTGCTCCATGGCATCTCTGTAGCACTGCTCTCCCAGCCTTCACCCACACACCGAGAGGAACAGCCAGGGACAAGTTAGCACCAGGAAACACACTGCCTGTGTATACTGTTAGAAGAATGATACATTACTGTGGACCCCAGGAAGAGTAACTGCTGCTTCTGCAAAAGGATCTAAATAAATAAACCTTCATGCATCAGTTCAACATCTGACAGTACCTGTAATGTATCTCTACCATAAGAGGTTGGTATGGTATGTGTCCTACCACCTCTAAAACAAATCATGTCTAAATTCTACTGCTCTAGCTGGTTGTAAAAGAGGCTTAAAATTGTTCAAACTTCAAAGCCTTTATCCATCACAGCCACAGCTAAAAACCTTTTGGTCCTGTTTAAGCTGGCACCTCGGGGAGGCAGGCAAGCAGACTACATCAGTGTCCCTGAACTCAGTCACTGTTGAGAATGTCAGCAGTTGCTCTTTTGTTGGCTTGGCAACAGCGGTCTGCCTGGTTGGGAGCAGCAGCCTCTGCTGGCTCAGCTTTTCAACACGAATCAGCTTGAGTGAAATCTATTTTTTACTTACATAAATCGGTCTTCAAAGCTTCGTAGCACTAAGACAATCTTAAATCCATTTTAGGCAAAGGGATACAGAAGCTTTCGGGAAAGTGGGTATGGAAAGAGGTCTATGAGAGACAACAGGGGTGTATTACTTGTATTATTTGGGGAAGTAGGTAGCCTAGTGGTTAGAGCATTGGGCCAGTAACTGAAAGGCTGCTGGCCCAAATCCCAGAGCTGACAAGATAAAAAAATATGTTGTTCTGCCGGTGAACAAGGCAGTTAACCCACTAGGCCATCATTGTAAATAAGAATTTGTTAACTGACTTGCCTAGTTATATAAAAGGTTAAATAACAAATTACACAGGTTCTGTTGCGAAACAGTTTACGCCTCTAACGAAAACATTTTACAACGAAAACAAGATTTCTCTTGGACAAATTCTGGTAGGTCCCTCCCTGTTTGCTTCCATTTGGTTCTTAAACTGTAAATGGTTTCTGTGATGAACACACAGCAGTTCACGAGTTTGAAACATTTGTTGCATTGCATGCCATGGTCATTTTCTTTTTTGTTGGTAGAATTTGTCTTGAAGAACATCTGATTCATATTACTCTAATCTTTTGGCAAAAGCTAGTTTTAACAATGCCTCAAGGACGTTCGTCATAGTGACTAATGCATTGTGGTGACATGGATTTTCTGTTGGAAAGCTAAAAGAAAAAACATTCATTCAATTTCCACATGAAAGCATCCCAGGACCACGAATGCAGACAGTGTCAGCAGATATATTCATAATACTAATTGAACACCAGGATTTGAACTTATTTCTAGCTTGAAAGACTACATTGTAAAACAACAAACAGTAGCTATACGCACTGCAGTTAACTGAACTTAATAACCAAGTTGCCAGCTAACATGCTAATGATTGTAAACTAACATGTCACCATCCCATCTCTCTCACCGTGGGTGTTTTCAAACTCGCGTGGAATTAGGATTATGGATAGAGTTGCGGATATGCAGTTCTTCGTGTACATTTGCTAACTAGTGCCCAACGTTTGGTTATATAATGATGACACTTTGTTAATTTCAAAGTGTCCAATATACAAAAACACTTGACATAGCAGGTCAGTTTAGCTATGTGTACTGACACAGTTTGAAAACTGAGTTATTCGGTTCTTTTACCGAACATCTTAGACAATTTACTATACCATATACATGTTTCTGTTACCACCAACCTTTACATTTAAACGTAAAACACATGTGCATACTTTAACTAGCTAGGGGGAAAGAACATAGCTACTTACAGTTTTACAACATTTTCAACAACAGCCGCCATCTTGGTCCGCTTTGCCGTGAAAGGTTGCGCATGCGCAATCATTTTTTTTGGCAGTTTGTTTCGACCAAGGTTACAGTGTTGCAATTATGTATCAAATAGAGTTTACAAAAAAAGTTAACCACTCATAGTTTAGGGCAGAGTACATTAGCCAGCTATGCAATTTCAGTAAATATGATTAAATCATGTCTTTCGTTATTTTATTGAAAAATATGACGCGTATGACACACATGTCATTTAGACTTTTAAAACGGATTAAATGTACTACTTTTAGTGATATACACAAATGTCCAGCAGATGGAGATGTAAGCACATGGAAGGAAGGAATCATTCTGGGCATGGACTTCAAGGAGCTTTTCTGACATGTAAACTGTCAAACTCTCTGAATGCTATCCACTTTCAGCCTGTCAGTGGCCCAATATTACTTATTTACACCCAAGCAGAGGTCCAAACTCAGACCAGGGAGAAAGAGGCTGGCATTGGTCACTCTGCTCTAGGCAGGCCTTTCCATTAAAACTATGCCCTCTTACATCTGTGTATGCCATGCTTTTAGACCTAGACACACAGCTGGTGTTCCCAGCCAATGAGGGAGACAGTGAAGCACAACACACTTGTTTGATTGTGAAACTCACAAGGGGTCTCCTTCGAATGTCATTAGTTTTTTAGATTAGGAGTTTATCATTTATCCAGGCCAGCGGGGACACGTTCCACCTACAGCATGAGGTTTTGAGTATGATTAAATAAGAGAGGAATAGACTGGGTGGTCCCATAATCAACACAAATAAATTCTGGAGGTCACCTAGGAAATCTTCCACCAGTGTTTGCCCAGTGGGATCTTCCTATCTCTGAAGTTTCTTGAAGACTCTAAAGCTCAAAGAGGCAGAACAAAATCTCAACAGCAAATCAAATTGAAAACACAGTTGAAACAGAAAGAAGTGATGTTTTTAACTTGTTTGCTTCAACTATTTGCTCTGATCAGAGATACACCAATTAAGAGAAAAAAGGTTAAACATATATATTTGGTCCCTCCCTCTTCTCATCCGCACGACTTTTTCACTCACATGTCTACCTCCCCTCTGAGATCCTCCCCCTGCAGGGCCCCTCTCAGTGGTGTTTCCAGACCGCCCCTGCTCTCAGGGTCACTGGCTGTGTGTGTCGAGGGCCCTGTGTTAACAAAACAAGTTGGAGCCATTCCCAGGGCTATTCAAAAACTGGAGGGACCATGGCAAACAAGAGAACGTGGGCGCGGGCACGCGCACACACACACGCACACACACACACACGCACACACACACACGCACGCACGCACGCACGCACACACACACACAGAAAACTAAACAAGGATGTCTTTCTTCTTCTATCCATAACATTGCATTTATTCATAATCATTTACAGCTTGTAATTGTGTGATGCAAGTAAACAATTTGTCCAAACATGTAAAATATGCCAATTGATAGCAGCACGATAAGAGTCATTATCATACATAAAGATCAGCAAAGGTTATGATGTAATAGAGATATCTACAAAACCTTGAAGTTTGATAAATATTAAACTGACTATTTATTTGGACAGTGAAGCTCAATTCTTTAATTTGGCTCTATCCTCTATAAATGTTTCGAATGAGGCGACAGTACGGAATTGCACCTTTTTATTTGAAGGTATTTTCATACATATCGGTTTTACCGTTTAGAAATGAAAGTACTTTATGCATCTAGTCCCCTCATTTGAAGGTGTCATAGGTACACTGAACAAAAATATTAACGCAACCTGTAAAGTGTTGGTCCCATGTTTCATGAGCTGAAATAAAAGATCCCTGAAATGTTCCATATGCACAAAAAGCTTATTTCATTCAGATTTTGTGCACAAATGTGTTTACATCCCTGTTAGTGAGCATTTCTCCTTTGCCAAGATAATCCATCCACCTGACAGGTGTGGCATTTCAAGAAGCTGATTAAACAGCATAATCATTACACAAGTGCACCTTGTGCTGGGAAGATAATAATGGAGCCGGAGGAGATGGTTGCCGTTTTACAGGCTCCTAACCGATTGTGCTATTGTGTGTGTTATTTTGCATTATTTGTAACTTATTTTGTACATAATTTTTCTGGCACTGTCTAGTACGACAGAAAATAGCATCTGGATATCAGGTCAGTGATTACTCACCTCGTACTGGATGAAGATTTTTTTCTTTCACAAGTCAGATGTGAAGAATTTACTTCAGACACCGGACAAGGCCCAAATCCCTGTAATTCGCATGAAGAAGAGACGGAGATATAGCGGCCGTAGGTCTGCAGAATCCAACGGTGAGTGGGTAACATGCCTCTACCATCAGTCCTATTAGCCAACGTGCAATCACTGGATAATAAACTGAATGAGCTCTGATAAAGACTATCCTACCAACGGGACATTAAAAACTCTAATATCTTATGTTTCACCGAGTCGTGGCTGAACGACAACATGGATAACATTCAGCTGGCTGGGTTTTCCATACATCGGCAAGATAGAACAGCTTCTTCCTGAAAGATTAGTTTGCAGACTGCCCCAGCGGTCTGTGTCTATTTGTCAATAACACCTGGTGCATGAAATCTAATATTAAGGAAGTCTTGAGGTTTTGCTCGCCTGAGGTAGAGTATCACATGATAAGCTGTAGACCACACTATTTACAAAGAGAGTTTTCATTTATACTTTTCGTAGCTGTCTATTTATCACCACAAACCGATGCTGGCACTAAGACCGCACTCAACGAGCTGTATAAGGCATTAAGCAAACAAGAAAATGCTCATCCAGAGGCGGCGCTCCTTTTGACTGGGGACTTTAATGCAGGGAAACCTAAATCTGTTTAAGCATGTTACATGTGCAACCAGAGGGGAAAAAAACTCTAGACCACCTTTACTCCACACACAAAGCTCTCCCTCGTCCTCCATTTGGCAAATCTGACCATAACTCTATTCTCCTGATTACTGCTTACAAGTAAAAACTAAAGCAGGAAGTACCAATGACTTGCTCAATACGGAAGTGGTCAGATGACGCAGATTCTAAGCTACAGGACTCTTTTGCTACTGTATCACAGACTGGAATATGTTCCGGGATTCTTCCGATGGCATTGAGGAGTACATCAGTCACTGCCTTCATCAACAAGTACATCGATGACGTCGTCCCCACCGTGACCGTACGTACATACCCCAACCAGAAGCCATGGATTACAGGTAACATTTGGACTAAGCTGCCACTTTCAAGGAGCGGGACTCTAACCCTTATAAGAATCCCGCTATGCCATCCGAAGAACAATCAAACAGGCAAAGCGTAAATACAGGACAGATTGAATCCCACTGGCAAGATATGCAAACTTAGGGATGACATTCCAGCAACAAACGCTGACACTACACATCCAAGTATATCGGACCAAATTATGATAGACAAGAATTGTACTTTTGAATTCCGAGAAGTCAGTGTGGAAGAGGTGAAAAAAATTATTGTTGTCTATCAACAATGACAAGCCACCAGGGTCTAACAATCTAGATGGAAAATTACTGTGGGATAATAGCAGACGATATTGCCACTCCTATTTTCTACGTCTTTAATTTAAGCCTACTAGAGAGTGTGCCCTCAGGCTTGGAGGGAAGCTACTCAAGGATAGTAAAGCCCCCTTTACTGGTTCAAATAGCCGACCAATCAGCCTGTTACCAATCCTTAGTAAACTTCTGGAAAAAAATTGTGATTGACCAGATACAATGCTATTTTAGAGTAAACAAATTGACAACAGAATTTCAGCATGCTTATAGGGAAGGACACTCAACAAGCACAGCACTTATGACTGATGATTGGCTGAGAGAAATTGATGATAAAATGATTGTGGGGGCTATCTTGTTAGACATAGTATGCTGCTGAAAAAAACACATGTGTTATGGCTTTACACCCACTGCTATAATGTGGATAAAGAGTTACTTGTCTAACAGAACAGAGGGTGTTCTTTAATGGAAGCCTATCAAATATAATCCAGTTAGAATCAGAAATTCCCCAGGGTAGCTGTTTAGGCCACTTGCTTTTTTCAATTTTTACTAACGACATGCCACTGACTTTGAGTAAAGCCAGAGTTTCTATGTATGCGGATAACTCAACACGTCAACTATTACAGCGACTGAAATGACTGCAACACTCAACAAAGAGCTGCAGTTAGTTTCAGAGTGGGTGGCAAGGAATAAGTTAGCCCTACATATTTCTTAAACTTAAAGCATTGTTTTTGGAACAAAACACTCACTAAACTCTAAACCTCAACTAAATATTGTAATAAATAATGTGGAAATTGAACAAGTTGAGATGACTAAACTGCTTGGAGTAACCCTACATTGTAAACTGTCATGGTCAAAACATATTGATGCAGGAGTAGATAAGATGGGGAGAAGTCTGTCTATAATAAAGCGATGCTCTGCCTTCTTAACACCATCAACAAGTGTTGTCGCACCTTACAGTCGTGTGGTCAGGTGCCACAAAAAAGGATGGTACACAGAGAGCTAATTTTAATAATATGCATGTCAATCTCTCCTGGCTGAAAGTGGAAGAGAGATTGACTTCATCACTACTTTATTTTTGAGAGGCATTGGCATGTTGAATGCACCGAGCTGTCTGTCTAAACTACTGGCACACAGCTCAGACACCCATGCATACCCCACAATACATGCCACACGAGGTCTCTTCACAGTCCCCAAGTCCAGAACATACTATAGGTAAGCACACAGTACTACATAGAAGCATGACTACATGGAACTCTATTCCCCATCAAGTAATAGCGCAAGCAGTAAAATTAGATTGAAAAAACAGATGAAAAAACACCATATGGAACAGCAGGGACTGTGAAGCAACACAAACATTGGCACAGACAGACACACACACACACAATAACATACATACACATGGATTTAGTACTGTGGTAGTGGTGGAGTAGGGGCCTGAGGGCACACAGTGTATTGTGAAATCGTAGAATGTATTGTAATGTTTAAAATTGTATAAACTGCCTTAATTTTGCTGGAACCCAGGAAGAGTAGCTAATGGGGATCCATAATAAATACAAATACTACACCTTCGATGCTCGTCGGATGTGGCAGGGATTGCAATCTATTACGGACTACAAAGGGAAGCAGAGCCGTTAGTTGCACAGTGACACAAGCCTACAAGACGAGTGTGCGCTTTGAGGCAAGTAACACTGAATCATGCATGAGAGTACCAGGTGTTCCGGACAGTTGTGTAGAAATGAATTGTAAATAATGTCTTTTTGGAGTCACTTTTATTGTAAATAATATAGAATGTTTGAGCATTTGTACATTAATTTGGAAGCTACCATGATTACGGATAATCATGAATGAATCGTGAATAATGATGAGTGAGAAAGTTACAGAGTAGAGTTGTACTTTTGACTACTTTAATACACTATGTGAATTTGTCCAAATACTTATGATACCTTCAAAATGGGGGGACTACATACAAAGTTCTTTCATTTCTAAACGGTAAAACATACTGTATATATATGAAAAATACCCTAAATAAAAAGGTGACATTTTGTTCCATCACCTCATATAAACCATTTGATCTCAAATCCAAAATGGTGGAGTACAGAACCAAATTAAAAGTTTTAGCTTCACTGTCCAAATAAATATGTAGGGAAGTGGAGCCTCATATCTGGCGATTCAGGTATTAGCAAAAGCCAGTGCCATAGCAACTATGATAAATGGAGTGATGACGACAAAGGGTTTTGGCTCCGTATGCTGCAACCACTTTCTAAAACAGCCAACACTTACTTGGAGGTCTAGACTAGTAGCTAGATACAATAGGAAACATGCCAAAATAACTTGAGTTCAGTTGTTGTAGGAGGCATACCATGCATATCACAACTTAAAAAGTAACAAAGTATGTCACCATAGTCATTAGGTGCAGCATACAACGGAGTAGATTATAGAAATCTGGATTTATAGCAGTTGCAGGAGCCAGTGAAGGTTAGTAGTGTTGATGTCAGTCTGTCAACAGGTGCTGTCCCAAACGCTGCAGGAGAGCCTGACACACTGTTCTGCACCGTACAGCTCCCCTGTCACTGAGTGGCTGGCTGCAGATCTGTCAGCAGAGCTCCAGAGTAAACAGACACAGCCTTACGTAACACCATTCTGGCCTGGCCATGGTCAGCAGGACAGACTGCACTGCAGGCTCTGGCTCCAGCTCCAGACAGACTGCACTGCAGCACATCTTACCATATCCTTTCTCTCTCTCTCGCAGAGTCCAAACAGACTGCACTGCAGCACCTCTAATCACATCCTCTCTCTCTCTCTCTGCAACATATGTCTATTAATATAGTCCTCTTCTCAACATGTCAGCTATGGAGCCCGAGTTCTTTTCCATATAATTTAGTAATCACTTGAGCATGCACAGGGTGCACAGGAGGCTCCTGAGGGGAGGATGACTCATAATAATGGCTGGAATGGAGTGAATGGAATGGTATCAAACACGTGGAAACCATTTATTTGATGTGTTTGATACCAATCCATTTATTCCGTTCAAGCCATTACTATGATTTACTCCTGAGTGGCGCAGCGGTCTAAGGCACTGCATCTCAGTTTTAGAGGTGTCACTACAGACTCTGGTTTGATCCCGGGCTGTATCACAACAGGCCGTGATCGGGAGTCCCATAGGACGGCACACAATTAGCCCGGCGTTGTCCGGGTTAGGGGAGGGTTTGGGCAGTCATTGTAAAATAAGAATTTGTGCTTAACTGATTTGCCTAGTTAGTTTTTTAAAAATTAGCCCATCCTCTTCAATTAAGGTGCTACTGGCCGCCTGTGACAGGGTGAATATGTATGGAGTGAGAACATTATATTTTGATAGATTTGATCTGATGAGTTGATATCCAAAAGTAAACAGAAATTATAGAGCAGTTTAAAAGCTGTAATTAACGTAGATATATGGAGTTACAATGGCAACAGGTTTATAGTGCTTTAGTAAGTGTGTGAAAGCATCAAGACATTTGATCTAATATGAGATTAATCAAATATAATACTATAACAATATTGTTTAGCGTTATGCATTAATGTAGTGTATGTTAGCCTACAGTAGGACATGTAATGTATAGAACCCCTGTTGGGTACATTATAAATGGGTTAACGGGTATCCAGCGTTTTTTGCCATTCTTAAGGTAGACCTGCACATCATTGGTCCACCGTTATCAAAGAACCAACGTATGTTCTAAATCTAGAACTAAATCTAAATCTAGAAATCTATCATTTCACTTTTGAAATAATTTGTACAATGTTGAAGTGAATCAGTGCACCTTTGGGTGCAAATAATAAAGCATTTCTTATTGGGTTTGTGAAGAATCATTAACCTGTTATCATTATCCAGTTGATTGCTACATTGTTATTGATGTAATACTGAAATAGAAAAATATATACCCCATGCAGCAATTGGTGTTCCAGCTACTCTACGCTGTATTGTACTGCAAACACTGAAGTATCTTGTCACTAGAATTCAAAATAACATTGGTAATAGTCTGATTGTGAACTTTTCTGTGTTGGTACAGAGATAGTTGGAGCAACACAAGGACTTGGATGGCTACAGCGGTGAGAATCTCTTTATGAGCAGTCTCAGGTTGTGAATCAAAGCGTGTCCAACATCTCAATGACCAGAGCCTGAGAGCCAGTAAAAACAGAGTGCTTTGCTCTGTAGATCTGCTGAAAGGACGACAGATATGGAACTGCACTCTCCAACACTCAGTGTCTCCCCTGATACAAAGTTACAACTTTCACAATCTTGCAGTAAAAATGAACAAAAGCTGAAGACAGAGACTCAGGGAGGTGACCTCCTCTCCCACTCTGGCTCTCTGTCCTTACAGAGATGACATCCTCCCTGTCGTACAGTTCATCTTTCCGTA
Source organism: Oncorhynchus tshawytscha (assembly GCF_018296145.1). Lineage (NCBI taxonomy): Eukaryota > Metazoa > Chordata > Actinopteri > Salmoniformes > Salmonidae > Oncorhynchus > Oncorhynchus tshawytscha. The sequence goes on along the minus strand of NC_056461.1, from coordinate 35,269,819 downwards.
AGTGTGTGTCTTTGAGAACAATATCCCCAATCAAGTAGAGTCTGAATAGAATGTCTGTTCCAGAATAGCTTCATAATCTGGATAAATCTGTATGACACGCGCAGCAAACTGTGATCTTCGGAGTACGTAGAGTAGTCTACAGCTCAGGTGCAGTAAAAAGAAATATCTAACACTGACCTTCAGGTTTACCATACCCTTCCCACTGACATATTAGCCCAAACAGATAGATATATGCTGACCTCAGTTCCTGACCAGCAGTGTATTCTTTCCCCAGTCTCTTCATGTACTCTTTGGAGGAAGGGCAAAGGAGATTTAACAGTCAGCTTTTGGCTCATGTCACCTCAGACAACACTTCCTACATTAAGTAATTCAAATATGGAAAAGTGTAGAAAGATATTCAATATCAATTAAAACACTAACAGAAACTGATGTTAAGTTCCAGAAAAAAAGCACTTAATATGAGCAAACTACTGTACAAACCCAGCCTTGTGATCAAGCAAGGCCTGGTTGAGGTCAGAACCTCCTGTGTTACACTACGAGGGACAGAGGACTGAGGGAGGAGGACTTCCCATGGTCAGGTGTAGAGCTCTTGCCGTCCTCCCTGCAGACAGGTTCCGTTGAGGCGCTGGCGGTCCATGATCTGCAGCACGTCATCCAGGATGGAGGGGCCCAGGTCCAGGTGCAGGGAGAGCAGGGAGCCTGCGTTGGACAAGTAGGGACGCTCCTGAACCCGGTCATCCAGATAGGGGTCCTGGATACACACATCGTTGTCTGATGAAAACCTGGGAGAGGGTGGGCAGAACTTGGAAGTCCTGCTGGGAGTCTGGGCCAAGGGGGAGTCCAGGCCTGGGTGATGGGACATCAGGATCTTGTCATCCAGGTGCAGTCGAGGAGGTTTGGGTGGGGGGGCTGCATTCTGAGGCAGGTGGGGGACAGTGGGGGGTGCAGAGGTGACGGGCAGGGTGATGGCCTGCAACCCTCCAATGACGGGCAGAGAGAGGGCGTTCTTCAGAAGGGGGGAGCTCTCTGAGGAGGCTGTGTGTCCGCTGATGCTGGCAGTATGGCTGAACTGGAAGGGCTCTGCGTACATGGAAGAGCGCTGGGATAGGCAGTCGCCCTGCTGCCCAGGGAGCAGGTGGAACTTCCCCTCCAGGAAGGACAGGTCCCCAAATAGGTTGTCCTCCCCCCCGCCGCTGCCGATGTGGATGGTGTGGCGGAAGTCCCCAAGCGGAGGACTGATCATGTCAGAGGAGAGGATGTCCCGCAGCTTTTCTTTCTTACCCTTCCTGCTCCGCCGCTTCAGGTATATGGGCGCCTTGGTGGACATGTCTGGAGCCCTCCCTGGGCAGCAGAGACTCAACTCCTGCAACAACGTGAGGGGGGGGCTGGGCAGAGCTTCTCTCTGAATCAGACACAGGAAGAAGGAGAGGGAACCAGGCTGGCTGAGCTGAGCTGAGCTATTAACATTCAGGCCTGGTTCTCAGGGAGGACTGCTACTTCTGCAGCCAGCTTTACTGATGAATAGTCCCAAATAAAGTCCACATCACTCTCATTACAGCGCTTCACAGTGAGTAAGAAGTGAGGATGGCACGACGACTGTTGGAGAGGTTTTTTAGTGAGGTCCGCTCACTGTGTCCACGGTGTCAATCACCTCCCACTGCGGAAACAAGCAGAAGAATGCCATTAGTTGTATATTCTATCATAGAACCGTTGCTCTAAAATGCATGCTATATAAACATGGAGGAACAATACTCTCATGATATTACATGACGTCTGATGTTCAGAAACTTAATTTGTAAGGAAAATAAACACTCAAGTGTAAAAAAACAACCGTGACACATAAAAACCCAGAGACCCCTTAGGTCTAGTTTGATAGAGTTGAGCAGAAAGAAAGTAATTCAATAAATATTTCCATCGTATCATATCAACAACAGGACATAAAATAATCACTCAGTCTATTGTTGTTGGCAATGCAGCATGGGAAAAGTTTCTTATATGGTGAATGCCAGAATGAATGAATCAGGATGCACTGCTGAGGAGTGATATGTGAGTGTGAAGGTGTGAATAAGAGAGGACACTTTCAGTAGCATGCCTTGTGGACGAGAGAGAGGTTAGCCTGGTTTAAACCTATTTAGGGAGCTTTAGTGAGGCAGGTGTGTGTGTCAGGCTAGCAGACAGTAGTTCTGATGGAGGCAGATTAAAGTGCTGCTGCTCAGTGAGGGCCTTGGCCAAGCAGAGCAGGAAAACCTGGGTATGAGAGAGAGGGCATGACTTGACATTAACTCTTGCTTCTTAGGTTACAGCTATGAGATAGGGATAGCTTTACAGTAGCACCACTGAGTGCACAGGAGGAGCTTGAGCCTCAGGCACTCACAGAATATTTACTTTAATGTTCGCTGTCAGCTACTGTGCACGTAGATCACTCTGCAACAAAGACAAAACAATGTCTCCCCTCTAACCAGCATACGAAACACAATACCTGACCTCAACGTGCATGTCAAGTAAACAATGGTACTACTGAATAAAAGCCCCCAAAAGGTCCCAGAAGAGACCATATGATGTCACATAATGTCAGGGCAGTAGAGCGAGAGGAACTGGTCGAACCAACTTGATCGAAGCTCTGCTGAACCAGAACAGAGCGCATTCTGGTTGGTGACAGATAGCACATACTCTCTTTCTCTCTGTTAGTTAACAACGTGTGGGAGTTTATTTTCCCTTTGTACTTCAACTATTTGCACATTGTTAAAACACAGTACATACAGTGGAAGTTGGAAGTTTACATACACTTAGGTTAGAGTCATTAAAACTCTTTTTCAACCACTCCACAAATGTATTGTTAACAAACTATAGTTTTGGCAAGTTGGTTAGGACATCTACTTTGTGCATGACATGTAATTTGTCCAACAATTGTTTAAAGACAGATTATTTAACTTATAATTCACTGTATCACAATTCTAGTGGGTCAGAAGTTTACATACACTAAGTTGACTGTGCCTTTAAACAGCTTGGAAAATTCCAGAAAAGGATGTCATGGCTTTAGAAGCTTCTGATAGGCTAATTGACATCATTTGAGTCAATTGGAGGTGTACCCGGCAATGTATTTCAAGGCCTACCTTCAAACTCAGTGCCTCTTTGCTTGACATCATGGGAAAATCCAAATAAATCAGCCAAGACCTCCATTTTTTTATAGACCTCCACAAGTCTGGTTCAACCTTGGGAGCAATTTCCAAACGCCTGATGGTACCACGTTCATCTGTACAAACAATAGTACGCAAGTATAAACAACATGGGACCACGCAGCCAAGACCTGAAAACAAAAATTATAGACCTCCACAAGTCTGGTTCAACCTTGGGAGCAATTTCCAAACGCCTGATGGTACCACGTTCATCTGTACAAACAATAGTACACAAGTATAAACACCATGGGACCATGCAGCCATCATACTATTCAGGTAGGAGACTCGTTCTGTCTCCTAATGATGAATGTACAATGGTGCGAAAAGTGCAAATCAATTCCAGAACAACAGCAAAGGACCTTGTGAAGATGCTGGAGGAAACGGGTACAAAAGTATCTAGATCCACAGTAAAACGAGTCCTATATCGACATAATCTGAAAGGCAGCTCAGTAAGGAAGAAGCCACTGCTCCAAAACTGCCATAAAAAAGCCAGACTATGGTTTGCAACTGCACATGGGGACAAAGATTGTGACCATTGTTGTTTGTAGGAAAAAGGGGGAGGGTTGCAAGCCGAAGAACACCATCCCAACCGTGAAGCACGGGGGTGGCAGCATCATGTTGTGGGGGTGCTTTGCTGCAGAAGGGACTGGTGCACTTCACAAAATAGATGGCAGGATGAGGAAGGACAATTATGTGGATACATTGAAACAACATCTCAAGATATCAGTCAGGAAGTTAAAGCTTGGTCACAAATGGGCCTAACCTCAATCCTAAAGAAAATATGTGGGCAGAACTGAAAAAGCGTGTGCGAGCAAGGAGGCCTACAAACCTGACTCGGTTACACCAGCTCTGTCAGGAGGAAGGGGCCAAAATTCACCCAACTTATTTTTGGGAAGCTAGTGGAAGGCTATCCGAAACGTTTGACCCAAGTTAAACAATTTAAAGGCAATGCTACCAAATAATAATTGAGTGAATGTAAACTTCTGACCCACTGGGAATGTGATGAAAGAAATAAAAGCGGAAATAAATCTCTCTACTATTATTCTGACATTTCACATTCTTAAAATAAAGTAGTGATCCTAACTGACCTAAGACAGGGAATTTTTACTATCATTAAATGTCAGGAATTGTGAATAACTGAGTTTAAATGTATTTGGCTAAGGTGTATGTAAACTTCCGACTTCAACTGTAGCTAATAATTTAACATTTAAAATGCCTTTATTACTTTGTGATAGACAGAGGGTAGCAGTGCCAACTGAATCACTGGTCTGTGGAGATAATGACAGACAGAGAGAGACGTGCTTCATCTCTAGCTGCATTCTGTTTGGCCACAGTGAAGGAGTCTCTCTCAGACATGCCATTGTGGACCCAGACTGTGTACGTGAATACTTTGCAATGGTCTAAAGCACACAATCAATCTGTTTCATTCAAACGAGCAGGGTAGAAGACGCATCAGGATGATTAGAATTTAATAATGCAGTAGGATACTTCACTGAAAAGGTTTGGACAAAACAACATTGTAATGAGATTCTAGCCTTGTCGCAGATCCCTTGTCTTGTTCGTATGGAAAAGCTATACATCTGCTGACCAGACTAATGAAATTCCTTTGCCTCCATAAAATGTATTTGTCAGAGTTAATGATCACTCTAATCAAATAGTATTCAATCCTGGTAACAATGAGTTCGAAAATACTTATTATACTCATACTGTGTGTAAATATCATGTTTGTTTCACACAATAATAAAACACACTCCTTCCCTTTCACATAGGCCTACTCACTCAAACATAGTATGCATGCATACTCTCAGAGGGAGCTCTTCTCTTGCATATACTGTAGTAAGCAGTTTCCAAGGCCTGTCAGGCACATTTGAAAGAATGCTTCAGTGCTTTGTCAACATAAAGCAGCCGAGATCTTGGCAGACAAGTGGGATTAAAGACTGGTCGTGGTCACATGATATTAATGACGCTTTTTGGTTGTTGTTGCACCGGTTCAGAAACAAAGACAGACGACTACTCAAGTGCAACCGTCTCGGTGGCCAAGGTGACCACCAGGGTTGACATTATAAACCCCAACCACAGATACAGCCACTGGCATAGGCCAGCCAAGAGCCATAGCTGAGGGACATCTTACCTGAGCTGTTACTTCAGACACATTGGCCATCTGAGTTGTGTGTGACACCACTGCTCCCCTTATCCAAGGTGATGAAGGAACCAATGTTGTGGAGACAGTCTTTCTCCGAAAAGCAACTAGGGCTTGACCATAGAGGTGCCACATCAAGGAACCACAGCAAGGAGCCACAGCAAAGAGCCACAAGCAAGGAGCCACAGTGGAATAAATACAATGCAGACAAACACATGGTTTCCATTCCAGACATTACAATGAGTGCATCCTCCTATAACTCCTCCTCACCAGCCGCCACATAGCTCTTTGTTTCACGACATTTTATCATGCATGGTATTTTCCTAATTTTCGTAATTCAGTTCCAGTGTTCACAAAAAGTGGTGAAAACACAGGCAGAATAAGATTGAACTGAGAACCTCATTGAAGCACTTTGAACGCAATTTCAAGGGGATTAAAAAAAAAAATACACTGGAGAAATAAACATAGGATTCTGAAGGGTCTATTTTGACATGCCCTTTTTATATTTTCCAAAAATGTACAGCTTCTTGTGTGTCAACCTTTCCAACAAGAGCTGGATCCATGAAGTGACCAGGCTTTGTAAGCCAGTTCTTAACTGCCACAGCTGAGATAGAACAATGCTTGATGAAGCCCTTGAAAAGCTTGTTCATTTGTTCGATATTGTATGGGACATACTGTCACAACATGTTTGTCCCAGGCTGTCATTGACAGAACTCACACAAAGAGAACTCTCAGAGGTCTAAGGAGGACATTGTTCACCCAGGACATACTGTTGACTGCAACCGAGTGCTTTTTTTGAACAATACTCGCAGTGTCACCATTCAAATGACTCTGTCAGAGGAGGCCAGTGAGAGACAACAGGCCTCAACGGCTGAAGGGATGATCATGTCATTCAGAGTTTGAAAGAATTTCACTGCTGCAGGGCTGGAGAATTATGGTCTGCTTGAAAGAAGTCAGGTGGTAGAAAAAGACATCTCTCACAAGCCACTCCTGAAAGTGATTAGTAGATCTGGAGCTGAACGTTTTTTGGATGGTATTTTAGATTCCTTTCTCATGATACAAACAGAACCAGACAGACAATTCTTTCAAAAATCCTTACCTATTAAGGATCATTTGGGAATGCTCATCTAGGGTAGGAAAGGGTTGTGAATGTGTGATGTTTGGTCAACAATAATAGAACAGTATAATTTGCAAAACATATCAACTAATGAATTTGAGGATTGTAGCACACTACCCCAAATCCACCTCTGTCCCAAGAAGAGGACCAGTTTCTATCAACACATACTTCTTCAACAAATACAGGACAAATGAAGAGTCAATTCAGATGAGCAGAAGGGAACAGGTCATTCTCAATGATGATGAATGATTTGATATATTGTTAGATATGTTCCCTAGTATCTAGAACATCATTTAATAGAGGTGTGCTGCAGTATAACACAACACGCACACTCGCCCTAAAAGGTTAACTAATGGGCTAACAGAAATATGGAATTCTCAAAATAAGATATGACTCCAATTTGGTCACATTAAACATTGTCTGTAAAACGTTTGATGAGGCAGATAATGTCGGAGGGCGGTTTTCCGCGGTACCTCTGCTATTTCTAGGATTCCTAGGTTATATTTAATGTCTTCTCGTTACACGCATCTTAGTTGCTGTGCGCAGCATTCAATAAGGTAGAATAGATTAGATCTGCTTACCTCACCGATGCCAGATATGACAGTCCTGACTTTTACCAATAAGACCGGCCTCCTCTACTCCCTGCATAGAGCAGGGGTCGGATATTTGAGTGTGCGTAAATAATGTCAGAAGTCCCTGTGCTTGGCGAGCGTAGGTGCCTGCACCGGACAAATAACCGCTTCTTCATTTGATGCCATGGTCCATAGGCTGCTAAAGCGATGATGTGCTGATATCGTAGAATCAGAGATGCGCTATACCTCTTATCGCTAATTATCGCTTTCTCACTTTGCTTAGAGTGCGCGCTTAAATAATGGTGAATATCTGGAAACTCTGTCACTGGATTTCGCGCAGAACACTTTGATGGCCTATTCCTCAGGGTCCCACAGTGCGCATATCACCTTTGTGCGCATATCACAAACTCCCGATGGTAAAAAAAATAAAACCACAGTTCTCCTCAGTGAACATTCCATGAAAGAGCTGTAATCCAGGGCGGGCTTCTCCTTCTCGGTTGGACTATATGTCTTCCTCGTTCCTACAAATTCCGACACATCATGCGCTTCCGTCGCTGTTCAGATGTGCGCGCACACTGACTCACAGTTACACCCCTTGTTTGTCAGTGGAATCACACACCTATTTTTGACACAATAGAGTTGGCTTTGGAGAGCTGGCTTTGGAGAGCTATTCATTAACACATATTTGTTTATTTGGAATCCCCAATCAATCATTTGGAACAATTGAAATAATGCAATCATTATCTCACATGAAATGTTTATTTTGGACTTTTTAATGTGCCTATTATAGAAGATAAGATCGAGAGGAGTGAGTCAAACCATACGAATAGACCTGTAAGGAAGGAGAGCAAAAAGGGCTAACTAATGCTACTGTGTGCCTGGTGCCCAAATCTGTGCCAAACGTGCATGACACATTTGGCGGGAAGGAAACCGTTATAGCTGTTCCATTCTGATACCCTGAAACCAACAAAAGACTACAATGCAACCCCCACAACGGGTATCAGTCTATGCAGTGTCATTTTGAAATATTCTGTGGTCAGTTGCTATTTCCTTAAACGCACCTTATAAATGTAATTAATATTAAGTCCCACAGGCCTATAATATTTTTCATGTATTAGATTTTGAAGCTAATTATGTTAACATAGGTATGTGTAAGAAAGCAACCTGCGTCCTCTGAATCCAATGTAAACCTATGCAACCCAAAGTTCGAGCTGGTCTACAATCAGAAGAGCAAATTTACACTTGTCACTCAAGGATAGGCCTATGTGCTATCACCTACATGAGACAGTTAAACCAAACCAAATAATTGTATTTGACACATGATATGTAAACAAGGGGTGTAGAATAACAGTGAAATGCTTACTTACTGCCCTTCCCGACAATGCAGAGAGAAAAGTAGAGCAATTATAAGACGAGGAATAAATACACAATGAGTAATGATAACTTGGCTGTACACACGGCAGTGCCCCTGTGGATGTGCAGGGTATGAGGTAATGGAGGTAGAAATATACAGTGAGTAATGATAACCTGGCTGTACACACGGCAGTGCCGAGTGGATGTGCAGGGTACGAGGTAATGGAGGTAGAAATATACAGTGAGTAATGATAACCTGGCTGTACACACGGCAGTGCCGAGTGGATGTGCAGGGTACGAGGTAATGGAGGTAGAAATATACAGTGAGTAATGATAACCTGGCTGTACACACGGCAGTGCCGAGTGGATGTGCAGGGTACGAGGTAATGGAGGTAGAAATATACAGTGAGTAATGATAACCTGGCTGTACACACGGCAGTGCCGAGTGGATGTGCAGGGTACGAGGTAATGGAGGTAGAAATATACAGTGAGTAATGATAACCTTCTGGTTGGAATATGTACGTGGTCACTGTTGGGACGATGTCTTCAATGCACTTATTAATGAAGCTGGTGACTGATGTGGTAAACTCCTCAATGTTATCTGATGAATCCCAGAACATATTCCAGTCTGTGCTAGTGAAACAGTCCTGTAGTATAGTATCCGCTTCATCAGACCACTTCCGTATTGAGTGCATCACAGGTACTTCCTGTTTCAGTTTTTGCTTGTAAGAAGGAATCAGGCGGATAGAGCTATGTTCAGATTTGCCAAAGGGAGGGCAAGGTAGTATGCATTTCTGTGTGTGGAGTAAAGGTGATCTAGAATTTTGTTCCCTCTAGTTGCACAGGTGACATGCTAGTAAAATGGATTTCAGTTTCCCTGCATTAAAATCACCGGCCACAACAAGTGCCGCCTCGGGGTGTGCATTTTCTTGTTTGCTGATGGCCCTATACAGCTCATTGAGTGCGGTCTTAGTGCCAGCATAGACAGGTATGAAAAATATAGATGAAAACTCGTTAGAGCGTTAGAGATCGTGCACCAGTTGTTGTTAGAAAACTTCTTCGGGATCTGTGTCCCTTTCACGGGACGGTTGAGCTAATGTAGGCTAATGCGATTAGCATGAGATTGTAAGTAACAAGAAAGCTTAAATTGAAGAAAGCTTAAATTCTTGTTAATCTAACTGCACTGTCCAATTAACAGTAGCTATTACAGTGAAATAATACCATGCTATTGTTTAAGGAGAGTGCACAATTTTGAACATGAAAAGTTATTAATAAACAAATCAGGCACATTTGGGCAGTCTTGATACTAAATTTTGAACAGAAATGCAATGTTCCATTGGATCAGTCTATAATTTTCCATCTAGTGGCCAAAATCTAAATTGCACCTGGGCTGGAATAATACATTATGGCCTTTCTCTTGCATTTTAAAGATGTTGGTACTACAAAAAAAGAAAAAAAAGAACGGTTGTTTTTTTCTTTGTATTATCTTTTACCAGATCTATTGTGTTATATTATCCTACATTCATTTCACATTTCCATAAACTTCAAAGTGTTTCCTTTCAAATTGTACCAAGAATATGCATATCCTTGCTACAGGCAGTTAGATTTGGGTGTCATTTTAGGCAATTAAAAAAAAAGGGGCTAATCCTTAAGAGTTTTTAACAAAGAGACACACCCCTCCCCCCTCATCTTACTCAAGGCTGCTGACCGGTCTTGACAATACATTGAAAAACCCAGTGAGATGTGTATGATCAATGTCCTTGTTCAGCTACGACTCTGTGAAACAGAATATTACAGTTCTTCAGGTCCCGTTGATAGGATAGTTTCGAACGAGCTCAAAACATTAGCCATGATTTAAGATAAGAATAGTGATTACCACTATGTGCTCTTTTAGCAACGACAGCAAACACGTGGTGAACATGAGGTATAGTACAATGACGGCAGCATTTAAAAAATGCAACAACCCTCCTCTGATAGCTATTTGGGCATTGATTCAACAAACATGTCATAACGTCTGTTTTTAATGACATCTGAACTTCAACCAAAGCATGTGCAGGCCATTTTTTTAAGGATTTCATAACCTGTAAAAACAAAGCTGTTCATACAATCTGAGTATGGGTTGAAGCAGATTTTGAGTAGAGGCCTACTAACAAGGCTGTAGAGGGAACAGTTCTGGTCCTGATAAGGGCAGACTAACTATTGTCTTTTCCGCTTGCTCCTTTCCATACAGCCCAGATGTTGGGGAATGTTTGTTTCACCAACCTGTGTTCATGCGGTAGCCTGAGCTTTAGTCCTTTCAGGATCTGTTCTTTTAGTTCCTTTCCCACCAGGTCCTTGGATTGGTAAACCGAAAAAAGACATGTGTACTTTCAGCTCTCCTGTGTTCAGACTGTGTTCATCTCCCCTCCCAGTGCTTGCCTTGCTGTCATGCATAATGCATAAGAGCTTAAGCAAGAAAAAAAACGTACTTTCAATTGTTGGGAAAGGGCTCGTAAGTAAGCGTTTCACGATAAAGTCTACATCTGTTGTATTCAGCGCATGTGACAAACACAATTTGATTTGAAAGTCATGCAAACACAAGCCTACACATTTTTGCTAACTAGAGAAAGTATGAGTGATTGTGAAACCATTTCAATCAAAACAGTTAACTAGGTTTCTGGAAAATCAAAACACATTTTATAAATCCATTTACACTCAAGAAAGCAATGTTTTTCAGTGTGATGATAAAAAAGCTAATTGCATAACTCACACAAGCTCTCTCAGAGCACGCAAATAACATTATGTATGATCATACTCTAAACTCGCTTACCAGTTTGATTGAATAGGATCCTGAGTGTTCAAAACCCAGTCAAAGACACATTCATATCATCATCAACCTTTCATGAAGGCATGAAAAACAAGAGTTAGACAACTCACTGAACTATCTCCTTTTTCAACTCCATTATACAAAATGTATCCCGTTTTCTTTTCTAATCATGTCAAAGTTTTTAAATGTTGATATTCGGTTGATCAGTACTATGCCAAAGGTAATTTGTTTGGGAAAGCTGAATCCTTCCACAGCAGTGTGACCCCCTTGTCTTTTCTCTAGGAGCTTTAACGGTCGCTGGGTAACATGCCATTGTTAGGTTAATAAAGTGGGGACCTAAAAGAAGGGGGGCTCAAGCACTTTTTAAAATTGCTTCAATATATTGTAGCTAGTTGCCAAGGTATCCAAGACACTTGATTAATTGAGGTTGTTAATGGCCATTGACAGAAAGAATGAAGATTGAAAAGTGACAGTTTAGATTAGAGTTTATATCATGCCTACAAGCTCTTAGAACACCATGTAAATGCCATTGACCCTCCTATTCGCATCAGAATTATGAAGCAGAGAATGAAGAGTCTTCATTTGCTTACTCAAAATAGAAATCATCCAATGTATGACCACCGCACTTAAATCAGTCCTCCACATACTGGTACAGTTAAATAAGCTATCAACTGAGAACGCGCAAATATTATACAGACCCCTAATACTAACTATGATCAAACAAACTCAGTTCCTGCTCTTCTCAGTCTTCTCCATGGGGCGGCAGGGTAGCCTAGTAGTTAGAGCGTTGGACTAGTAACCGGAAGGTTGCAAGTTCAAACCTCCAAGCTGACAAGGTACAAATCTTTCGTTCTGCCCCTGAACAGGCAGTTAACCCACTGTTCCCAGGCTGTCATTGAAAATAAGAATTTGTTCTTAACTGACTTGCCTGGTTAAATAAAGGTAAAAAAATAAATAATAATAAAAACCTGCACATCAGAGGAGGCTGGTGGGAGGAGCTATAGGAGGACGGGCTCATTGTCAGAGGAAGGCCCAAAAATTTGTCAAAAACTCCAGTCACCCAAGTCATAGACTGTTCTCTCTGCTACCACACAGCAAGAGGTACCGGAGCGCCAAGTCTAGTACCAAAAGGCTCCATAACAGCTTTTACCCCCAAGCCATAAGACTGCTGGACTATTAATCAAATGGCCACCTGGACTATTTACATTGACATCCCCCACCTGTATTTGGGGACTTTCTCCCATTCTATGCACATCCTTTCAAGCTGTCAGGTTCGATGTGGGGGGTTCATGTCAGGTCTCTCCAGAGATGTTAAATTGGGTTCATGTCTGAGCACTGGCTGGGTCACTCAAGGACATTCAGAGACTTGTCCTGAAGCCACTCTTGTGTTGTATTGGCTGTGTGCTTAGGGTTGTTGTCCTGTTGAAAGGTGAACCTTCGCCCCAGTCTGAGGTCCTGAGCGCTCTGGAGCAGGTTTTCATCAAGGATACCTCTGTACTTTGCTCTGTTCATATTTCCCTCGATCCTGACAAGTCTCCCAGTCTCTGCCGCTGAAAAACATTCACACAGCATGATTCTGACACCACCAGGGATGGTGCCAGGTTTCCTCCAGAAGTGACGCTTGGAATCTTGTTTCTCAGGGTTGGAGAGTCCTTTAGGTGCCTTTTGGCAAACCAAGCGGGCTGTCATGTGGCTTTTTTTGGTACCCTTCCCCAGCTCTGTGCCTCAACACAATCCTCTCTCGGAGTTCCACGGCAATTCCTTTGACCTCATAGCTTGTTCTTTGCTCTGACATGCACTGTCAACTGTGGGACCTTTATATAGACAGGTGTGTGGCTTTCCAAATCATGTCCAATCAATGGAATATACCACAGGTGGACTCCAATCAAGTTGTAGAAACATCTCAAGGATGACAAATGGAAACAGGATGCACCTGAGCTCAATTGAGTGTCATAGCAAAGGGTCTGAATACTTATGCAAATAAGGTATGTTTTTATTTTGAATAAATGTGTAAGAATGTATAAAAACCTGTTCTCGCTTTGTCATTATGGGGTATTATGTGTAGATTGACGAGGAAAATGTTTAATTTAATCCTTTTTAGAATAAGGCTGTAACATTACAAAATGTGGAAAAAGGAAGGGGCCTGAATACTTTCTGAATGCACTGTATGTTTGATGTGTTTGATATTGTTTCATATATTCCATTCCAGCCACTACAATGAGCCGGTCCTCCTATAGCTCCTGCCACCAGCCTCCTCTGCACATTGACCTGGTACTGTTACTCACTGTATATACAGTGGGGAGAACAAGTATTTGATACACTGCCGATTTTGCAGGTTTTCCTACTTACAAAGCATGTGGAGGTCTGTAATTTTTATCATATGTGCACTTCAACTGTGAGAGATGGAATCTAAAACAAAAATCCAGAAAATCACATTGTATGATTTTTAAGTAATTAATTTGCATTTTATTGCATGATATAACTATTTGATCACCTACCAACCAGTAAGAATCCCGTCTCTCACAGACCTGTTAGTTTTTCTTTAAGAAGCCCTCCTGTTCTCCACTCATTACCTGTATTAACTGCACCTGTTTGAACTCGTTACCTGTATAAAAGACACCTGTCCACACACTCGATCAAACAGACTCCAACCTCTCCACAATGGCCAAGACCAGAGAGGGTGTAAGGACATCAGGGATAAAATTGCTACAGGACAATAGGCAAGCAGCTTGGTGAGAAGGCAACAACTGTTGGTGCAATTATTCGAAAATGGAAGAAGTTCAAGATGACGGTCAATCACCCTCGGTCTGGGGCTCCATGCAAGATCTTACCTCGTGGGGCATCAATGATCATGAGGAAGGTGAGGGATCAGCCCAGAACTACACGGCAGGCCCTGGTCAATGACCTGAAGAGAGCTGGGACCACAGTCTCAAAGAAAACCATTAGTAACACACTACGCCGTCATGGATTAAAATCCTGCAGTGCATGCAAGGTCCCCTTGCTCAAGCCAGCGCATGTCCAGGCCCGTCTGAAGTTTGCCAATGACCATCTGGATGATCCAGAGGAGGAATGGGAGAAGGTCATGTGGTCTGATGAGACAAAAAGAGAGCTTTTTGGTCTAAACTCCACTCGCCGTGTTTGGAGGAAGAAGAAGGATGAGTACAACCCCAAGAACACCATCCCAACCGTGAAGCATGGAGGTGGAAACATCATTCTTTGGGGATGCTTTTCTGCAAAGGGGACAGGACGACTGCACCGTATTGAGGGGAGGATGGATGGGGCCATGTATCACGAGATCTTGGCCAACAACCTCCTTCCCTCAGTAAGAGCATTGAAGATGGGTCGTGACTGGGTCTTCCAGCATGACAACGACCCGAAACACACAGCCAGGGCAACTAAGGAGTGGCTCCATAAGAAGCATCTCAAGGTCCTGGAGTGGCCTAGCCAGTCTCCAGACCTGAACCCAAATAGAAAATCTTTGGAGGGAGCTGAAAGTCCGTATTGCCCAGCGACAGTCCCGAAACCTGAAGGATCTGGAGAAGGTCTGTATGGAGGAGTGGGCCAAAATCCCTGCTGCAGTGTGTGCAAACCTGGTCAAGAACTACAGGAAACATATAATCTCTGTGATTGCAAACAAAGGTTTTTGTACCAAATATTAAGTTCTGGTTTTCTGATGTATCAAATACTTATGTCATGCAATAAAATGCAAATTAATTACTTAAAAATCAAACAATGTGATTTTCTGGATTTTTGTTTTAGATTCCGTCTCTCACAGTTGAAGTGTACCTATGATAAATTACAGACCTCTACATGCTTTGTAAGTAGGAAGACCTGAAAAATCGGCAGTGTATCAAATACTTGTTCTCCCCACTGTAGATCCATTCTTGTTTATTTTATTCCTCGTGTTACTATTGTATTTTAATTGCTTTTAAACTCTGCATTGTTGCAAAGGGCTCATAAGCAGGCGTTTCAAGATAAAGTCTACACCAGTTGTATTTGGCGCATGTGACAAATTTGACCCGATTAATAATGAAAGACCTGTAAGGTAACTTGGGCCTCTGACATGCATTGAACTGAGTGCCTCAGACGCCACTTTAAGAGTACACAGAGCAGGGCAAGTACAGCCAAGTCATTTTTTTAATCAAGAACAAGAAGTGTGTTTGTTCCAGGCCAGCCAACGTGAGACAGGATATATCGAAAATCCCTTTCCTCCCTCAGCTCTCTGCGTCAGCATGCGGTGTACTTGAGGATATGACTGTATTTTCCCAATTCTGCACCTTGAAAGTACATGAACAACTTTGCTTTTACCAGTGCTCAATCAGGAAGGATTCTGTATGCAGGAATGGTCTAAGATCCCTCTCAGTGTGTTCTCCAACTCATAAATCATTTAAGAAAAAGGCTCAGTGGCGTTACCCTCGCAAGGTGAGGTATTGAAAACCGGGTTGTTAATCATTTTGACCGCTATCTTTCTGACAAATATAATTAATACTTGTTAAACAAAATCTCCTTCGGACCCCACAGTAAAGTATATAGCACAGAATGCACACATCAAAAAGTACTAGTGTTTCAGTGATGAAAGTTCATCCTCACCTGGACACCCTGCATCTCTACAGGCCTTGGAGGGGTGTCGCCAAAGATCATCTGTCCAAGGTTAGATGTGTTCGCCACTGATCTCAGGACTTAACCTTCAGAAACATACACAATACCTTAATACATGCTTTAGTGATAACACAGTTCTTGTTTTCCTTTAAACCATGTTTTATTATTCCTAATATTAGATGTAGATACACAAGTCAACAAACATTATTTTTGATCTGTAATGAAAATGCTCCACAGCACACTGACATCTTGTGGAAGGGTCTGGTATTACAGACACGTACCTGAAAATGGACAGCAGTTATAGTTGTAGTAACAAATATGTTGCAGTAGTAAGAGTAGTAGTAACAGTAGCAATAATAATAATTAATCATAGTAGTGGTATTCACAACTCGCAATTAGTTAAGTCACAGAAGAAGGAAATGACATTATAAAAAAAAGGGAAATGGCAGTGGGTGGAAAGGTTTATCAAATGCTGCAAAACAGATCAAACCACTGGATGAGAAAATACAAGAACCCCGTGACAGCACATCTCCTGTCTAACTCTAGAAAATGGAAGCTCAAATTTGCCATCAGTCCTCTGGTTAATGTATACTGTGTTTCTTTTTCTCTTCAAATAAGAGACTAAGAAACCTTTTTTAGGTGTTCCACTAACTTTTTAAACCAAAATGCTCAAAACCCTCTTAGGCTCTCTCTCACCATCAATAATACAGTCTATCCTTTTACGCTCAACACTCACCAGTAGCACACAGACTGCACAACATCAACCCAAATCTGGCACCAAATCACAATCAGCTCCACATCTTTCTGCTTGACTGGAAGGCCAGGGTCATTCCACCTTGGTATATCTGTGTGTGGATATGTGTGAGTGTGTGAGAGTGTAAGAGAGAGGAGAAAGCAAGAGAGAGGTAGTGTGTCTCCAAGTATGTCCATCACATGACCAAATTTGTCCAACCCATCTTAAAAGCCATTAACATTAATAAGAATTCATAGTAGAATGGAACCTGCTCATGTCTGTGTATAACCTGCCTAGGACTTGAACTGGGTCACTGTGGGAGCAGTTCAGCCAGTAGAGGGCAACACAAGCTACTTTTAGAAGTGCTATGGCCGATCTGGCACCAACTGCCCGATAGTAGTTTTTCACAGTGAATACCACAGAGCGAGGCTCACTCAGCTCTACTCTTGAGCATCGCAGACTTTGGTTCGAACTGTGACTAGGGAGCCGAGGGTCAGCTCAGTACATTAGGCTGAGATCAAGAGCTTAGGCTCACAGCTGGGATACAAACCAAGGCAGACCAAGTAGTCTACAGCCTCTTGTATGGCTTTACTGCTGCTTATTTACCCCGAATCATATGAACTGAAATGGCAATAGTCCAATAGTCTTGCCTGTTGAAAAGCTGCACATTTCTGACATTTATTCACTGTGGTTCTTTCCCTCTCTGCTTTAGGGTGAGCCATCTCAGTCAAACAATAACCTAACTGGGTTTTGCTATGCCACACCCTTGCCCCAGATAAGCCTACCACCGAGTAACAGATACCATTGGCTACAAGAAATTTGGATTTTTCTGTGTTTTGAGCAGTTGCTTGTACAGAAACCTTCCCCTCATCTCAGACACTAAAATAAATCACTCACTGTGCCAGGACCCGACGTCGCTGTCAATGTCATCTTTACTTTACTATTATTTGATATAATTTAATAATTTTCTTTTTGCCCAATGTGAATTCTTTCCAAACTGCTGGGGAGGGGTACTAATGATACACCTGGGCATTCTGGTGTAATACACCACCTTCCACAGCATGTGCTTCATGGTATCATGGGCTTCATGGTATCATGGGCTTCATGGTATCATGTGCTTCATGGTATCATGGGCTTCATGGTATCATGCCATGCTGTACATCGCTTACGGGTGAATCTCATGTACCAATAACATCAAAGTAGAAGAGAATTGGCGACAACAACGAGACACATACAAGTACAATCCTACATGAAGTCATGCCACATATGGAGGAGCTCAAAGCCCTCCAGAAAAACAATTTAAGACTATGCTCTCGGTCACCATCAAGTAAGGAAAGCTCTCCATGGTTACGCCTCTTCCAATCCAACACAGCTATGCTAGCATTTCACTTCCTTCAACCACTGATGCGGGTGAGCATGTCCGTATACGCTCAATGGAACCTGGGTACAGAATCCATATACATACACTGAGTCAATGCCAAGGGGCACATATTAAACATTCTTCTGAGATTTGTTTTGTGATCGATAAAGCCTCCTTTGTGATTAAGCACTATTCAAATAGAAGGAATCTCAGCCCTCAGCGTCCAACCCTACCCCATCTGAAATGAACCCTCCACCCTCCTCTTCCTACTAGCCAACCTCCGCAACCCGATGCCACATTGATGTGCTTCTGCTTACAATCCTCACTAGTGTTTGGCAATGGCAGTGGTAACCAACAGTGTTAACCTGCCCCAGCCATCCCATTACAAAACAACAGAAGGATCAGGAGGAAGTATGTGAAGTCTGAAAATCATCTAGGAGGAATGTTTCATTAATTAGCCTTGTCATCTACATATTCAAACCAAAAAAACAAACAAGTATCCTTAAAGAAAGCCATCCCAACAACTTCTTTGAGCGTGCGTGTATATATGGTGAGTGTGTGTGTGTGTGTGTGTATGTATATATATATATATATATATATATATGGTGTGTGTGTGTATGTTAAGTCAGAAAAGCAGCATCCAACTGGACGCTTCGGATTTAGAATAACAAAACAAAAAAAAACATGCAAAACCCATATCACCATAACTCCCACTCTCACCCTTACTAGAAAACAAACTCTCTCTGGTTTGAATAGAAACAACAAAATTCAAAATCAGAAATAATCCCTCAGAAGAACAAAATCAAATACAGGCAAGATCCAAGTTAAAATAAAACCACTTTAAATATATATAATTTCCCACTGGTGAAAATCACTTACTGCACACTGCTAAAAGTTACTGAGCTTCATTTTTTAAAAACACCTCAATAACGGTCTTTCCTCAACAAAAGAAACAAGACCAACATGGTCCCGTAGATCAAACTCTTGTTTTGCTCTGCAACATGACTCAAGAAATCTACTGACATACACTTTAAATTATTTATTTTAATCCCCCCTCAAAACCTGCAACAGCAAAAAGATAAATAATAATAACACCAAAACCAAAAAAAAAAAAAAAGAAAAGATATGGGGCTTCCCAAGGAGCACGATAGAGAAAAGGAGAGACTGGAAGAGGGGACCTGGGGACAGCACTCTTTACAACAGTTTCTCTGTTATTGGTAAGTATTTTGCTTGTCTAAAGATTGGTTGAGCCGGGACTAATTTAAACCAACAAATGATCCAATGTGGGTGAATGAAAGAGAATTGACTTTGAGGGTCCTCTTAGCCTCTCGGTTCTAATGCTAACCACCCCCTGCCCTCCCCTCTCCCAACAAACCCCTTGGTTTCCCCCGATGATGAGGCCAAAGAGAGTTCTTATTAGTGACTCTGATCAACAAACCCTGCGTATCGGCTGAAAATGCAACTAAAGCTATGGACAAGGGCTTACATTGGTAGGATGAAGCCAAATGTGAGAGATGGAGAAGGAAAGAGAGATATAAAAGAGAAAGAGATGACAAATGAAAATAGAGAGGAGAGAGCGAGAAAGAGCAAGCTCTGTGTGAGCCAGAAATTAGACAAACCCCTCAGGACCCCGGCCGACAGCGATGCGTTTATGCGACAAGAGTGCTTTCATTTCTGCCTGTTTCAGTTTGTTGGAATTTTGAGGAATATAATTTTCCTTGATGTTGTTGTTTTACAAATGTTTTATTTCTTCTTTCCAAAGAAGCTGAACCTCTTCTCACGGTCCCTCTCCTTGCCCTCCTTGTTGCGCATGGTGACTCCGGCAGCGTCTGCTGAGCTGGGGGAGATGGGGGGCATAGTCATGGCTCGGTTCAGGGCCCTGGGGCCTCTGGGGGAGTGGTCTCCTGACCCCCCTGCTGGGATGGAGCTATGAATGGAGTGGATCCACGAGGCCATCTCCGTCTGGGACAGACAACACAGGGTTAGTCCTCAGTAGACCACATACATCAGAGGAGCATCAGAATCTTGTTTGGTTTGAAATGTGACACTCACCTCATCTTTAGCTTGGAACAGGAACTCCTTACCGTCCCCTAGCCTGCAGACACACAATGTAGAACAGAAAACTTGGGTCAGTATAGATGCATCTCACACTCCCTTGCTTTTAAGTTAAGTTTACAAGACTATTCTCTATTCAAACCGTCCAGTTCCCTCTCCCCCTCCCTCTCCCCTCCCTCTCCCTCTCCCTCTCCCTCTCCCCCTCCCTCTCCCTCTCCCCCTCCTCTCACCGTAGCTTGAAGACGTGTTTCCTCTTCTTGTAGTCGTGTGCCACCTCACACACAGCCTCTCCCTCTCCACTCTCCCCCTCCCTCTCCTCCTCCCTCTCCCCCTCCTCCTCCCTCTCCCTCTCCCTCTCCTCCTCCCTCTCCTCTCACCGTAGCTTGAAGACGTGTTTCCTCTTCTTGTAGTCGTGTGCCACCTCACACACAGCCTCTCCCTCTCCCTCTCCCCCTCCCTCTCCCTCTCCCTCTCCTCCCTCTCCCCCTCCTCCTCCCTCTCCCTCTCCCTCTCCCTCTCCTCCTCCCTCTCCCTCTCCTCTCACCGTAGCTTGAAGACGTGTTTCCTCTTCTTGTAGTCGTGCGCCACCTCACACACAGCCTCTCCCTCTCCCCCTCCCTCTCCCCCCCTCCCTCTCCCTCCTCCTCCCTCCCCCCCCTCCCTCTCCTCCTCCCTCTCCCTCTCCTCCTCCCTCTCCTCTCACCGTAGCTTGAAGACGTGTTTCCTCTTCTTGTAGTCGTGCGCCACCTCACACACAGCCTCTCCCTCTCCCCCTCCCTCTCCTCCTCCCTCTCCCTCTCCCCCTCCCCCTCTCCCTCTCCTCCTCCCTCTCCTCCTCCCTCTCCCTCTCCTCTCACCGTAGCTTGAAGACGTGTTTCCTCTTCTTGTAGTCGTGCGCCACCTCACACACAGCCTCTCCCTCTCCCTCTCCTCCTCCCTCTCCCCCTCCCTCTCCCTCTCCTCTCACCGTAGCTTGAAGACGTGTTTCCTCTTCTTGTAGTCGTGCGCCACCTCACACACAGCCTCTCCCTCTCCCTCTCCCCCTCCCTCTCCCTCTCCCCCTCCCTCTCCTCTCACCGTAGCTTGAAGACGTGTTTCCTCTTCTTGTAGTCGTGCGCCACCTCACACACAGCCTCTCCCTCTCCTTCTCCCCCTCCCTCTCCCTCTCCCCCTCCCTCTCCCCCTCCCTCTCCTCTCACCGTAGCTTGAAGACGTGTTTCCTCTTCTTGTAGTCGTGCGCCACCTCACACACAGCCTCTCCCTCTCCTCCTCCCTCTCCCCCTCCCTCTCCCCCTCCCTCTCCTCTCACCGTAGCTTGAAGACGTGTTTCCTCTTCTTGTAGTCGTGCGCCACCTCACACACAGCCTCTCCCTCTCCTTCTCCCCTCCCTCTCCCTCTCCCCCCTCCCTCTCCTCTCCCCCTCCCTCTCCTCTCACCGTAGCTTGAAGACGTGTTTCCTCTTCTTGTAGTCGTGCGCCACCTCACACACAGCCTCTCCCTCTCCCCCTCCCTCTCCCTCTCCCCCTCCCTCTCCTCTCACCGTAGCTTGAAGACGTGTTTCCTCTTCTTGTAGTCGTGCGCCACCTCACACACAGCCTCTCCCTCTCCTCCTCCCTCTCCCCCTCCCTCTCCCCCTCCCTCTCCTCTCACCGTAGCTTGAAGACGTGTTTCCTCTTCTTGTAGTCGTGCGCCACCTCACACACAGCCTCTCCCTCTCCTTCTCCCCCTCCCTCTCCCTCTCCCCCTCCCTCTCCCCCTCCCTCTCCCTCTCCCCCTCCCTCTCCTCTCACCGTAGCTTGAAGACGTGTTTCCTCTTCTTGTAGTCGTGCGCCACCTCACACACAGCCTCTCCCTCTCCCTCTCCCCCTCCCTCTCCCTCTCCCCCTCCCTCTCCTCTCACCGTAGCTTGAAGACGTGTTTCCTCTTCTTGTAGTCGTGCGCCACCTCACACACAGCCTCTCCCTCTCCTCCT
Source organism: Oncorhynchus tshawytscha (assembly GCF_018296145.1). Lineage (NCBI taxonomy): Eukaryota > Metazoa > Chordata > Actinopteri > Salmoniformes > Salmonidae > Oncorhynchus > Oncorhynchus tshawytscha. Next base: position 35,247,936 of record NC_056461.1, on the reverse strand, counting down.
CCCTCTCCCTCTCCCTCTCCCTCTCCTCTCACCGTAGCTTGAAGACGTGTTTCCTCTTCTTGTAGTCGTGCGCCACCTCACACACAGCCTCTCCCTCTCCTTCTCCCTCTCCCCTCCCTCTCCCCGTAGCTTGAAGACGTGTTTCCTCTTCTTGTAGTCGTGCGCCACCTCACACACAGCCTCTCCCTCTCCTCCTCCCTCTCCCTCTCCCCCTCCCTCTCCTCTCACCGTAGCTTGAAGACGTGTTTCCTCTTCTTGTAGTCGTGCGCCACCTCACACACAGCCTCTCCCAGGCTGATGGGGACTTCTCCGTGGTAGGGGATCCCGCTGGAGGCGCTCTTCTGGTCCTTGTAGAAGCCAAGGCTGCCCTTACGCAGAACACAGTACACATTCTGCCAGGACCTATGGGAAGAGAGAGAGAAGCTGTTGGCGGAAGGCATGCAGGCATGCGCCTGAAAAGGTTAGGGACATCACCAAAGAGTTCATGGCGACACACCACATACAAAATGTAATTTTCTGAAACAAAAGCATGTACATTTCATAAATTCTATTTAAATTTAACTTAATCTGAAATTGATATTGCATTTGCTTAAATTAATCCCATCCTTCAACAGAAGTCTATATGAACTAGGGCTCTCCATTTACCCTTCAGGGAACTCTCACTCTCCCTCCAAGACGGCCCTCCATGCCCCCTGCCCCATTCCCCTCCTGATGTCTTACCTGCTAGCTGCCTTCTTGGCGTGGGACTCCATCTCCTGCTTGCGGTAGAGCATGCCCTCCATGGCATCTGTGCCAGGGTCAGCTCTCTTGCTGGGTAGCGTGGCAGACGGGTCCAGGCGTGAAGACGCCAGCCCGCTGTCTCTCCCCGGACCATTCACAGAGTCGGAGTCAGAACCCTGTTGTCCAAGATGGAAGACACACGGCAGTCAGAACAAAACCATTCCAAACTATAAGCCTGTAAGTCCAGTCATTGACTGTCGGTCTGAAGTTGACAAAATTATCAATGCTTTAGGGACACCAGCAAAATGGCCATATTCATATGGTAGCTTTGAACATGGTGTAGAAAACATACAGGACTACAAAGACTGACACAGAAACACACCAACAGACACATGGAGAACAGAACAGCTACAAGCCCACAGATGGAGGGTCAACCTTCATCTGGACGTCATATCCTGCCTTACAGGGCAACTGAGAAAAATGTTGAAATATATGTTTACATTTTTACAATCCAGACTTGGAACATGACAAAGGCAGCACAACGTGTTCCAATGGTGTTGCTATGATATGCTTAAAGGGGGTGTGGCATTGTTATCTTCGTTTCCTGGCACACAACATCAAATTCATTTTGAAAGGAAATCAACATTTCCTCTCGTCAAAAAGCCTTTTCCTACTAACACCGCTTTCAAAACCACCCACCCAAGCTAGGCCCACACCACCCAAGGACCTGTTATGTAGGAGACAGCTATGGTTTCCAATTTAGGACAACACTCACATCGTACTAACAGTAGTTTGGTGCTGAAACTACTACAGCAACTAACTGCTCTTACAAACACTCATGTCCTGGTCCTTTTGAAGATGAGCACAAACGGAACAGCACCCAGAAAGGCTTGAGAGCCCAAGATTCCTTCATTGAGACATAATGACATCATTATTGTAATCTGTGTAAGGCATGGAAGCCTGAACATCAATGGGACTGTGTGCTTTTTCTCAATCAAATAAAGCAAAATGGTACAGCAGTGACAGACTGATGGCGCCCTCTATTCGGCCATGCTGAGGTACTGCAGTAGACCAGGAGCTGAGTGAGGGCAGTGATGGGGGGGGATGAGGAAGCTTGGCTAGGGCTAGGATAGGTACTCACACGCGGCGGATGCTTTGGCTTAGACACAGGTTTAGAGACAGGTTCACATTTCTCTTTCTTTCCCACTGACACTGATGATACTGATAAAGACTGCAGGTAAAGATGCAACAAGACATTGTTAAGAAGTCCTTGTGCTTGAAAATAGCATGCTACACTATGCTAACATGTTTGAAAGAGACCCTGACACACACACACATAAATAGATATTACAATTTGACGCACACTTATATCATAAATAGACAAACAGTGACTCACGTCTAACGTACAGTACCAGTCAAAAATTTGGACACAGCTACTCATTCAAAGGTTTTGCTTGATTTTTACAATTTTCTACATTGTAGAATAACATCAAAACTATGAAATAACACATATGGAGTCATGTAGTAACCAAAAAATGTGTTAAACAAATCAAAATATATTTTATATTTGCGATTCTTCAAAGTAGCCACCCTTTCCCTTGACGACAGCTTTGCTCACTCTTGGCATTCTCTCAACCAGCTTCACCTGGATTGCTTTTCCAACAGTCTTGAAGGAGTTCCCACATATGCTGAACACTTGTGGTCTGCTTTTCCTTACACAGCCTGAAGGTGCATTGGGTCATTGTTCTGTTGAAAAACAAATGATAGTCCCACTAAGCGCAAACCAAATGGGATGGTGTATCGCTGCAGAATGCTGTGGTAGCCATTCTGGTTAAGTTGGGCCTTGAATTATAAATAAAATTGGCGACAGTGTCACCAGCAAAGCACCCCTACACATCACACCTCCTCCTCCATGCTTCATGGATGGGAACCACACTTGCGGAGATCATCCGTTTGCCTACTCTGTGTCTCCGAGACACTGCGGTTCGAACCAAAAGTCTAATTTGGACTCATCAGACCAAAGGACAGATTTCCAGGGGTCTAATGTCCATTGCTCGTGTTTCTTGGCCCAAGCAATTCTCTTCTTCTTATTGGTGTCCATAATTATTGGTGTCCTTAAGTAGTGGTTTCTTTGCAGAAATTCAACCACGAAGGCCTGATTCACACAGTCTCCTTTGAACAGTTGATGTTGAGATGTGTGTGTTACTTGAACTCTGTGATGCATTTATTTGGGCTGCAATTTCTGAGGCTGGTAACTCTGGGTCTCTGGTAACTCTGGGTCTCTTATCCTCTGCAGCAGAGGTAACTCTGGGTCTTCCTTTTATGTGGCGGTCCTCATAAGAGCCAGTTTCACCATAGCGCTTGATGCTGTTGGGTTCACCTTGGGGTCATGAGAGGGGCTCTACCAATTGTTTGATGCATTATAATAACTGATTATGCTTATGTGGTATTAATAGAAGGGAAAGGGTTATAAGACCCCTCCCTCTTTACAGGGTCCTAGACTACAGATTAACAATATATATATGCATTATAAGGTTTAATATTGCTCCACAGTTATTTTCTAGTCTCTGCCTCTTATAAAGAAATGGTCTGAGAGATGTGTGAGTTATGGCAGTCAAAACAGGGTGTCTGTGAGAATGAACCCTGCAGGGGAGTGTAAGAGATAAGAGACTAGTCAGACATTCCACTATATATCAACTTGGGGAGTGGACATTCACTGCTGAGCCTTTAGATAAAACTGAAACTCTTGTTTGTATAGCTGTGTAGGCATGGGCTTGGTCTCATGAGTCGTAGGCAGTGACATCACTAAGGCTGGACTTCAGGCTTAATAAAATAACTTGGACCCTTTACTATTTTGCGGAACTTACTGGGAAACATGCATGCTATGTTCCTGTTGTAAACTTCTGTCTGCAATTGCATTAATAAGTGAATAATTGATTTACTTAAAGATATTGTCTGAATGCTAATTTCCCCAATAAGCAAATGATTGACAAGGAACAAGGAACGAACCCCAACAATGGTTTTTGTAACAGCACTTGAAGAAACTTTCAATGTTCTTGACATTTTCCAGATTGACTGACCTTCATGTCTTAAAGTAATGATGGACTGTAATTTCTCTTTGCTTATTTGAGCTGTTCTTGCCATAATATGGACTTGGTCTTTTATCAAATAGGACTATCTTCTGTATACCACCCCTACCTTGTCACAACACAACTGATTGGCTCAAACGCATTAAGAAATGCGGACACCTCATAGGTAAGGAAAAAAAATTCACAAATGAACTTTTAAAGAGGCACACCTGTTAATTGAAATGCATTCCAGGTGACTACCTCATGAAGCTGGTTGAGAGAATGCCAAGTGTGTGCAATGCTGTCATCAAGGCAAAGGTCGGGTACTTTGAGAAATCTCAAATATGTTTTGGGTTACTACATGATTCCATATGTTATTTCATAGTTTTGATGTTTTCACTATTATTCTACAATGTAGAAATAGTAAACAATTAAGAAAAACCCTTGACTGAGTAGGTGTGGCCAAACTTTTGACTGGTACTGTATACTTCAAGGTTTGGATCCAGTTATCCACATGAGTTACACTAAATACATTCTCTCACACATAGAACATAAAAAAATATTTCATTTAAATCTCCTAAAAACATATGGACAAGACAACATGAAGAGGAACAAGACATAAAACAACACTTTATGGACTTAGTGCATTCGGAAAGAATTCAGACCCCTTGAATTTTTTCACATTTTATTATGTTACAGCCTTATTCTAAAATGGATTAAATTGTTTTTTCCCACATCAACCTACACTGAATACCCCATAATGACAAAGCAAAAACGTTTTAAATTTTTTTATGTTTGCAACTGTATTAAAAAACTTTAAAAAACTTAAATATCACATTTACATAAGTATTCAGACCCTTTACTTAATACTTTGTTGAAGCACCTTTGGCAGCAATTACAGCCTGGAGTCTTCTTGGGTATGATGCTACAAGCTTGGCATACCTGTATTTGGAGGGTTTCTCCATTCTTCTCTGCAGATCCTCTCAAGCTCTGTGAGGTTGGATGGGGAGCATCGCTGCACAGCTATTTTTAGGTCTCTCCAGACATGTTAGATCGGGCTCAAGTCAGGGCTCTGGCCGGGTCACTCAAGGACATTCAGAAACTTGTCCCGAAGCCACTCCTGCATTGTCTTGGCTGAGTGCTTACAGTCGTTGTCCTGTTGGAAGGTGAACCTTCTCCCCAGTCTGATGTCCTAAATGCTCTGGAGCAGGTTTCCATCAAGGATCTCTCTGTACTTTGCTCTGTTCATCTTTCCGTTCATCTTTCCCTCTAAAAACATCCCCACAGCATGATGCTGCCACCACCATGCTTCACCGTAGGGATGGTGCCAGGTTTCCTCCAGATGTGACGCTTGGCATTCAGGACAAAGAGTTCAATCTTGGTTTCATCAGACCAGAGAATCTTGTTTCTCAGGGTCTGAGAGTCCTTTAGCTGCTTTTTGACAAACTCCAAGCGGGCGGCCATGTGCCTTTTACTGAGGAGTGCCTTCCGTCTGGCCACTCTACCATAAAGGCCTGATTGGTGGAGTGTTGCAGAGATGGCTGTCCTTCTGGAAGGTTCTCTCATCTCCACAGAGGAACTCTGGAGCTCTGTCAGACTGATCATCGGGTTCTTGGTCACCTCCTTGACCAAGGCCCTTCACCCCTGATTGCTCAGTTTGGCTGGGCGGCCAGCTCTAGGAAGAGTCTTGGTGGTTCTAATCTTCTTCCATTTAAGGATGATGGAGGCCACTGTGTCCTTGGGGACCTTCAATGCTGCAGAAATGTTTTGTACCCTTCCCCAGATCTGTGCCTCGACACAAGCCTCGACACACTCTCTCAGAGCTCAAAGGACAATTCCTATGACCTCATGGCTTGGTTTTTGCTCTGACATGCACTGTCAACTGTGGGTCCTTATATAGAGAGGTGTGTGCCTTTTCAAATCATGTTCAATCAATTGAATTTACCACAGGTGGACTCCAATCAAGTTGAAGAAACATCTCAAGGATGATCAATGGAAACAGGATGCACCTGAGCTCAATTTTGAGTCTCATAGCAAAGGGTCTGAATACTTAAATAAATAATGTATTTCAGTTTTTTTATACATTTGCAAAAATGTTAAAAAACTGTTTTCAATTGTGATTATGGGATATTGTGTGTAGACTGATGAGGACATTTTCTTTAAATTAAATCCATTTCAGAATTAGGCTGTAATGTAACAAATCATGGAAAAAGGGAAGGGGTCTGAATACTTTCCGAATGCACTGTATAATGTGGTGAAAATCTGGAATATTGAAATAATTTAATGGGGGGCTTTTAAATGGTTTAATTTGAGTATATTAAACAGGAGGTAAGAATCTTTGTCTTGATTTGACTCAATATGGATATTCTGTCTCGCAATGTCCTCTCTCACCTGTGAGGTGTCCTGGTCGCTGTGGATTCCATTCACTGATACTGACTGGTTCAGTGTGGTCTGGTCCAGGCTGGTCCTGGGTTACACAGGAGGAAAGGGAGTGAGAACGACATCTAGCGGGAAAATATGAAGGAAAAAAAACATCAAATATCTCTGGTTACTAGGAGTTCCTCCAGTCTTACCTGGCATCATGTGTTTCAGCCTCAGACGGGGCCACCTCTTCTGTAGGTGGTGGTGTGGGGGGTCGCCTCGCCCTCTCCTCCTCCTCTCTCTGCCTCTGGATCTCCTGCTCCTCTAGCTGAAAGAGAAGCCCAGGTTAGTGGTTGTTAGAGGAGACACTACCCTACCTTCTTAACAATGCCAAGCACATGAATCCTCCCAACTCCTGCCCTGGTCCACCATCATCCAATTTACCACCTCTTAATTAACCTTGACCCATTGTGTCCTGCCCCCTGCCCCCTCCCTCCCTCCAGTCCTGCCCCCTGTCCCCCTCCTCCCTCCAGTCCTGCCCCCACCCCGTTGCCCTCCTCTCACCGTAGTGAGTTTCTCCAGCAGGGTGAAGCGCTCCTCCCAGCCGGCGGCTAGCTTCTCAAAGGCCTCGTGGCGTTTGATCAGGCTCTCCACCTCATCCACGTTAGAGCCCAGCTCGGCCCCTCGCACCAGGGGCTCCTGGCCTGCCAGCCATGTCTCTGCCACATATGCATCCCGGCCAAACTGCAGCACCTCCAGAACTGAGACAGAGGGACAGGAGAAAGAAAATGAGTAACCATGAAAGGACCTCTCCCTCTCTCCCCACAAACACAGCTGAAACACAAACATGCAAACACACACCCAAACACACATGCTAAAACACACCCGAACAAACAAGCACTAACACACGCACGCTAACACATGCGCGCTAACACGCACACGCACACAAACACACTTGTAAGTCGATTCTGCTAAATGACTCAAATTAAAACATTTAAAATGTAATACAAACACAAAAAAAATGAAGAAACACCACCACAACAGCCTTAAGTACACATACCGATCTGAAGGTGGTCCATCTTGTCCTGCCATTTGTTGTTGATCTCGTCCCTCTTGCCTTGGAGCTGGTCCAGTTTCTCCCGGATCTGAATTGAGGCAGATCAATAACACCACATGAACAAACTGCACAATACAAACCCCACTCACACATTGCATAAACACACCTTTGACATTGGATTTTGTCCTAATCCCTTTTTTATTTTATTTATTTCACCTTTATTTAACCAGGTAGGCAAGTTGAGAACAAGTTCTCATTTACAACTGCAACCTGGCCAAGATAAAGCAAAGCAGTTCAACACATACAACAACACAGAGTTACACATGGAGTAAAACAAACATACAGTCAATAATACAGTATAAATAAGTATATATACGATGTGAGCAAATGAGGTGAGATAAGGGAGGTAAAGGCAAAAAAAGGCCATGGTGGCAAAGTAAATACAATATAGCAAGTAAAACACTGGAATGGTGGATTTGCAGTGGAAGAATGTGCAAAGTAGAAATAAAAATAATGGGGTGCCTAGGAGCAAAATAAATAAATAAATAAAATAAATACAGTAGGGAAAGAGGTAGTTGTTTGGGCTAAATTATAGGTGGGCTATGTACAGGTGCAGTAATCTGTGAGCTGCTCTGACAGCTGGTGCTTAAAGCTAGTGAGGGAGATGTGTTTCCAGTTTCAGAGATTTTTGTAGTTTGTTCCAGTCATTGGCAGCATAGAACTGGAAGGAGAGGCGGCCAATGAAAGAATTGGTTTCGGGGTGACCAGAGAGATATACCTGCTGGAGCGCGTGCTACAGGTGGGTGATGCTATGGTGACCAGCGAGCTGAGATAAGGGGGGACTTTACCTAGCAGGGTCTTGTAGATGACATTAAGCCAGTGGGTTTGGCGACGAGTATGAAGCGAGGGCCAGCCAACGAGAGCGTACAGGTCGCAATGGTGGGTAGTATATGGGGCTTTGGTGACAAAACGGATGGCACTGTGATAGACTGCATCCAATTTGTTGAGTAGGGTATTGGAGGCTATTTTGTAAATGACATCGCCGAAGTCGAGGATTGGTAGGAAGGTCAGTTTTACAAGGGTATGTTTGGCAGCATGAGTGAAGGATGCTTTGTTACAAAATAGGACGTCGATTCTAGATGTAATTTTGGATTGGAGATGCTTATTGTGAGTCTGGAAGGAGAGTTTACAGTCTAACCAGACACCTAGATACTTGTAGTTGTCCACGTATTCTAAGTCAGAGCCGTCCAGAGTAGTGATGTTGGACAGGCGGGCAGGTGCAGGCAGTGATTGGTTGAAGAGCATGCATTTAGTTTTACTTGTATTTAAGAGCAATTGGAGGCCACGGAAGGAGAGTTGTATGGCATTGAAGCTTGCCTGGAGGGTTGTTAACACAGTTAACACAGAAGGGCCAGAAGTATACATAATGGTGTCGTCTGCGTAGAGGTGGATCAGAGACTCACCAGCAGCAAGAGCGACCTCATTGATGTATACAGAGAAGAGAGTCAGTCCAAGAATTGAACCCTGTGGCACCCCCATAGAGACTGCCAGAGGTCCGGACAGCAGACCCTCCGATTTGACACACTGAACTCTATCAGAGAAGTAGTTGGTGAACCAGGCGAGGCAATCATTTGAGAAACCAAGGCTGTCGAGTCTGCCGATGAGGATGTGATGATTGACAGAGTCGAAAGCCTTGGCCAGATCAATGAATACGTCTGCACAGTAATGTTTCTTATCGATGGCGGTTAAGATATCGTTTAGGACCTGGAGCGTGGCTGAGGTGCACCCATGACCAGCTCTGAAACCAGATTGCATAGCAGAGAGGGTATGGTGAGATTCGAAATGGGATTCGAAGACCTTAGAAATGCAGGGTGGGATAGATATAGGTCTGTAGCAGTTTGGGTCAAGAGTGTCCCCCCCTTTGAAGAGGGGGATGACCGCAGCTGCTTTCCAATCTTTGGGAATCTCAGATGACACGAAAGAGAGGTTGAACAGGCTAGGAATAGGGGTGGCAACAATTTCAGCAGATCATTTTAGAAAGAAAGGGTCCAGATTGTCTAGCCCGGCTGATTTGTAGGGTCCAGATTTTGCAGCTCTTTCAGAACGTCAGCTGACTGGATTTGGGAGAAGGAGAAATGGGGAAGGCTTGGGCGAGTTGCTGTGGGGGGCAGTGCTGTTGACCAGGATAGGGGTAGCCTGGTGGAAAGCATGGCCAGCCGTAGAAAAATGCTTATTGAAATTCTCAATTATAGTGGATTCATCAGTGGTGACAGTGTTTCCTATCTTCAGTGCAGTGGGCAGCTGAGAGGAGGTGTTCTTATTCTCCATGGACTTTACAGTGTCCCAGAACGTTTTTGAGTTAGTGTTGCAGGAAGCAAATATCTGCTTGAAAAAGCTAGCCTTGGCTTTTCTAACTGCCTGTGTATAATGGTTTCTAGCTTCCCTGAAAACCTGCATATCACGGGGGCTGTTTGATGCTAATGCAGAACGCCATAGGATGTTTTGTGTTGGTTAAGGGCAGTCAGGTCTGGGGAGAACCACAGGCTATATCTGTTCCTGGTTCTAAATTTATTGAATGGGGCATGCTTATTTAAGACGGTTAGGAAAGCATTTAAAAAAATAACCAGGGATCCTCTACTGACGGGATGAGATCAATATCCTTCCAGGATACCCCGGCCAGGTCGATTAGAAAGGCCTGCTCGCTGAAGTGTTTCAGGGAGCGTTTGACAGTGATGAGTGGAGGTCGTTTGACCGCTGACCCATTACGGATGCAGGCAATGAGGCAGTGATCGCTGAGATCTTGTTTGAAGACAGCAGAGGTGTATTTAGAGGGCAAGTTGGTTAGGATGATATCTATGAGGGTGCCCGTGTTTAAGGCTTTGGGGAGGTACCTGGTAGGTTCATTGATAATTTCTGTGAGATTGAGGACATCAAGCTTAGATTGTAGGATGGCTGGGGTGTTAAGCATGTTCCAGTTTAGGTTGCCTAGCAGCACGAGCTCTGAAGATAGATGGGGGGGCAATCAGTTCACATATGGTGTCCAGAGCACAGCTGAGGGCAGAGGGTGGTCTATAGCAGGCGGCAACGGTGAGAGACTTGTTTTTAGAGAGGTGGATTTTTAAAAGTAGAAGTTCAAATTGTTTGGGTACAGACCTGGATAGTAGGACAGAACTCTGCAGGCTATCTTTGCAGTAGATTGCAACACCGCCCACTTTGGCAGTTCTATCTTGTCTGAAAATGTTGTAGTTTGTGATGAAAATTTCAGAATTTTTGGTGGTCTTCCTAAGCCAGGATTCAGACACAGCTAGAACATCCGGGTTGGCAGAGTGTGCTAAAGCAGTGAATAAAACAAACTTAGGAAGGAGGCTTCTAATGTTAACATGCATGAAACCAAGGCTACTACGGTTACAGAAGTCATCAAAAGAGAGCGCCTGGGGAATAGGAGTGGAGCTAGGCACTGCAGGGCCTGGATTCACCTCTACATCACCAGAGGAAAAGAGGAGGAGTAGGATAAGGGTACGGCTAAAAGCAATAAGAACTGGTCGTCTAGAACGTCTGGAACAGAGAGTAAAAGGAGGTTTCTGGGGGCGATAAAATAGCTTCAAGGTATAATGTACAGACAAAGGTATGGTAAGATGTGAATACAGTGGAGGTAAACCTAGGTATTGAGTGATGATGAGAGAGATATTGTCTCTAGAATCATCATTGAAACCAGGAGATGTCATCGCATGTGTGGGTGGTGGAACTAATAGGTTGGATAAGGTATAGTAAGCAGGACTAGAGGCTCTACAGTGAAATAAGCCAATAAACACTAACCAGAACAGCAATGGACCAGGCATATTGACATTAAGGAGAGGCATGCTTAGTCGAGTGATCAAAAGGGTCCAGTGAGTAGTGAGGTTGGTTGGGGTCACAGTGATTCAGACAGCTAGCCGGGCCATCGGTAGCAAGCTAGCATAGGATGGAGGTCTGTTTTTAGCCAACTCGTGCGTTTCCGTCGGTAGGATTAGTGGGGTTCTGTGTGGTAGAGGGGATCAATCCAATTCGCAAAAAAATAGATATAGTTATAGAGGCCCAAGAAAAAAAAGAAAAAAAAATGTCCGATAGGTCTATTCAGATAGCAGCCGATAAGACAGCTAACGATTAGCGGACAGCAGATGGGCGTTCAAGTAACGTCGCGACGGAGGAGCCAGCTGGATAACTCCCTCGGGCAGATAACATCGGTAGTCCAGTTTTGAAGGCCCGGTGGGGCTCCGCGTTGGCAGTAAAACGGGTCCAAATAGGTGATTGTAGCCCAGGAGTGACTGATGGAACTCTTCAGCTGGCTAGCTCCGGAATAATTGATGTTTGCTCCGGAATCGACGTAAGCCGATAGTCACACGGATAGCAGCTAGCTAGCTGCGAGATCCAGGTATAAATGTCCAGAGCTTGTGGTTGAAATCCGGGGACATGGAGAGAAAAATAGGTCCGGTATGTTCCGGTCCGAGCCGCACCGTACAAAACTGGCGATAGATTTTCGAGCTAAAGGATAGCTGATGACCACAAACCGTGGTTAGCTGAATACTAACGATTAGCCAGTAAAGAAGCTAACTAGCTTCTGGTTAGCTTCAGGCTAGCTTCTGGTTAGCTTCTGGTTAGCTTCTATGGAGGATTACAGATGAGGTAAATAATATATATATATTTTTTTACATATACATATATTGGTGAGGCGGGTTGCAGGAGAGTGTTTTGAAGATGAGTTTATGGAAAGGAAAAAAATATATAAAAAAAGGTATGCGAAGAAAGTTGTAAATATATATACGGGACACGACAAGACGAGGACAAAGGACGTCTGACTACTATGCCATCTTGGTGACAAAAGGATGACTAAATACTAATGTGTGTGAATTGACGGGAGTGTGTACTGTACTCTATGTGGTGTAACGGTGACATGCCCAGGCCCATACCTCATCAGCTGCATAGTGGTTGTTGTTGATGAGAGAGTGTCCCATCTCATTGCAGGCTGTGAAGCTGTCTCCCCGAGTCTCGATCTCAGACTTGATGTCCTGATGGTTGGCTATGACCAGCCCTGCAGAGGACACGTCCCTGAGAGAGAGAGGATGGGGCGGGGAGCGGAATACATTGGTGAAAGGGATTTTAAATTGGGGCCCTAACCATTGACCTTAATGAAACTAACATGGAGAACAACAATGACACACAACAGAAAGATGATCAGGTCTGACCTGGGGCTGTCGTGGGCGTCGATCTGCAGGTTGACCCCGTCCATCCACAGCATGAGGTCACGCACCATGTTGAAGAAGCGGAACTTCTCCACGGTGTCCAGCAGGAGGTGTCGGCGAGCCTGGCCGGCCCCCAGCAGATCCTCCCAGGCCTCAGTGACAGAGTGCTCACTCCGGTGGATCTCCTCAGCCTTCTCCCCAGCGTAGGCCTTCTGCAGCCGTGCTGCGTCGTCCTGCACCTGGTTCACCTGGGGATGGGGCAGACGGGAGCTTAAAAACCATTAACCTTTTGCTCTGACAAATTGCTAATATCACGTAGTGTCTGCATTTAATCTAATATTTTAGTGTGTACAACTCCCGTTGTATGGTGCCAAATTAATTCAATGCAACTTCTTTATTGTCCCTGAAGGGAAATTCATGGTGCAGTCAACAGTTAAAAGCAGCAGGCTACCTGTCCACTGAGGGCCTGGATGTCGTGCTCATAGGCATTGTGCTGTCGGTGGAGGTGCTGGACGGTGTTGAGGTCACGGCCCAGGTCAGAGGGCAGCGCCTCCTTCTTTTCCCGGACCCTCCCCATGGCCTCGCGGGCGTCCTGGTGGAAGCGGTGCAGCTCGTAGGAGGCGGCCAGCATCTGGGTGCGCGTGTCGATCAGCTCCAGCAGGTCGGCCCACGCCTCGTTCAGCCCGTCCTTCCACTCTGCCACGCTGGCGTTCTCAGGGTGACCCGACTCGATGAGGTCATCGGCCTGGCCGTTCACGGCGTCCACGCGCTCCTGGCCAATGGTGCTGGTGTCCCGAGCAAACTCCCGGAACTTGTCCCGCAGCATCTAAAGAGAGAGGGATTACATATGGTTGAACATCATACTGACTTGTCCAGCAGCATCTAAAGAGAGAGAGGGATTACATATGGTTGAACATCATACTGACTTGTCCAGCAGCATCTAGAGAGATATTACATATGGTTGAACATCATACTGACTTGTCCAGCAGCATCTAAAGAGAGAGAGGGATTACATATGGTTGAACATCATACTGACTTGTCCAGCAGCATCTAAGGAGAGAGGGATTATATATGGTTGAACATCATACTGACTTGTCCAGCAGCATCTAAAGAGAGAGAGATTACATATGGTTGAACATCATACTGACTTGTCCAGCAGCATCTAAGGAGAGAGGTATTACATATGGTTGAACATCATACTGACTTGTCCAGCAGCATCTAAGGAGAGAGGGATTACATATGGTTGAACATCATACTGACTTGTCCAGCAGCATCTAAGGAGAGAGAGGGATTACATATGGTTGAACATCATACTGACTTGTCCATTAGCATCAAAAGAGAGAGAGGGATTACATATGGTTGAACATCATACTGACTTGTCCAGCAGCATCTAAGGAGAGAGGGATTATATATGGTTGAACATCATACTGACTTGTCCAGCAGCATCTAAAGAGAGAGAGATTACATATGGTTGAACATCATACTGACTTGTCCAGCAGCATCTAAGGAGAGAGGTATTACATATGGTTGAACATCATACTGACTTGTCCAGCAGCATCTAAGGAGAGAGAGGGATTACATATGGTTGAACATCATACTGACTTGTCCAGCAGCATCTAAAGAGAGAGAGGGATTACATATGGTTGAACATCATACTGACTTGTCCAGCAGCATCTAGAGAGATATTACATATGGTTGAACATCATACTGACTTGTCCAGCAGCATCTAAAGAGAGAGAGGGATTACATATGGTTGAACATCATACTGACTTGTCCAGCAGCATCTAGAGAGAGAGGGATTACATATGGTTGAACATCATACTGACTTGTCCAGCAGCATCTAAAGAGAGAGAGGGATTACATATGGTTGAACATCATACTGACTTGTCCAGCAGCATCTAAGGAGAGAGCGGGATTACATATGGTTGAACATCATACTGACTTGTCCAGCAGCATCTAATGAGAGAGAGGGATTACATATGGTTGAACATCATACTGACTTGTCCAGCAGCATCTAAAGAGAGAGGGATTACATATGGTTGAACATCATACTGACAAAGAACAAAGTGTTGTTGGTGAGAAATCAGTGCCTGTGTGTGTTGTGTTCCTAAGTGTATGTTGTGTTCCTAAGTGTGTGTTTGTTTGTGGGTTACTAAGTAATTGAAGGTCAGTAATTGATGCTCTACAGATGGTCATACTAACAAACTATCTGTTGATAAGCAACTGCTTGCTAAGGTTACAGTTAGGTTTAGAATAAGGGTTAAGGTTAGTGCTGGGGTTAGGATAAAGGTTAAGTTCAGGGTTAGGGCTAGTAGATAGTTGAAATGTCACTGATAGTCTGCAGAGTAACTACAGTAGAAAAGTGTTACTCACTGTGACATGTTCGTAGTCCTGTCCCAGCTCATGGGATCCAGCCACCACCTCCCTCTCAGCGATCCACTGCTCCAGGTCGTCCACTTCTCTCTTCAGCTGGGTCAGCCTCAGCCTCTCCTGGAGACGCCCACGACGCTCCTCAGCCAGGTCCTTCAGCCCTGCGTACAGCTTGTCCACCTGGGCTTGCCGTAGGTTGATACGCTCGCTAATAGTAGTGGCGAATAAGAGAGAGTCAGGCCAGTTGTAATGAGAGAGTCAGGCCAGTTGTCATGAGAGAGTCAGGCCAGTTGTAATGAGAGGAACATTGTGGCTGTAGTTAAATCTTATTGGCCCAACGCTTACTTGGTTACTGGCCCAACGCTTGCTTGGTTACTGGCCCAACGCTTGCTTGGCTACTGGCCCAACGCTTGCTTGGCTACTGGCCCAACGCTTACTTGGTTACTGGCCCAACGCTTACTTGGTTACTGGCCCAACGCTTACTTGGTTACTGGCCCAACGCTTACTTGGTTACTGGCCCAACGCTTGCTTGGTTACTGGACCAACGCTTGCTTGGCTACTGGCCCAACGCTTACTTGGTTACTGGCCCAACGCTTACTTGGTTACTGGCCCAACGCTTACTTGGTTACTGGCCCAACGCTTACTTGGTTACTGGCCCAACGCTTACTTGGTTACTGGCCCAATGCTTACTTGGTTACTGGCCCAACGCTTACTTGGTTACTGGCCCAACGCTTACTTGGTTACTGGCCCAACGCTTGCTTGGTTACTGGCCCAACGCTTGCTTGGCTACTGGCCCAACGCTTACTTGGTCACTGGCCCAACGCTTACTTGGTCACTGGCCCAACGCTTACTTGGTTACTGGCCCAACGCTTACTTGGTTACTGGCCCAACGCTTGCTTGGTTACTGGCCCAACGCTTGCTTGGCTACTGGCCCAACGCTTACTTGGTTACTGGCCCAACGCTTACTTGGTTACTGGCCCAACGCTTACTTGGTTACTGGCCCAACGCTTACTTGGTTACTGGCCCAACGCTTACTTGGTTACTGGCCCAACGCTTACTTGGTTACTGGCCCAACGCTTACTTGGTTACTGGCCCAACGCTTACTTGGTTACTGGCCCAACGCTTGCTTGGCTATTGGCCCAACCCCACATTATTAACCTGTTGTGTTCTCTCACCTCTCTGGGTGTTCGCTGGTCATCATGGTGCGGCTGCTGTTGGCCAGCTGGTGGATGGGCTGGGCGTAGTCCTCCAGGGCCTGTTCTAGTGTCTGGTGCTTCTTCACCATCACCAGAGCACTCTGCTCATCCTGGGTCACACACATCACAGATATGGAGTCAGCATCATTAAGCAAAGGATAAACAAAGCAATCGAGTGTGCAGAATGGACATCATTAGCATCATCATTAACACAGAAAGCTTTTTAACTACAGCCTGTCTTTGCTACAGCCCGTCTCTCCACTCACCTTGGCCTTGTCCTCTGACATCATGTGTAGCTCCTGCTCTCCCATCCAGGCCTCGGCCTCGGCAGCGTCGGTGTAGAACTGCTGGGCGCGGTTAGCTTCCACTAGCCGGGCGTGGCGCTCATCTGTCTCAGCGATGAGCTGGGCCCAGGACTCCCGGAGCTCCACCAGACGTTGCTCCAGAGCAGACTGCCACTCCCCGTCCACCTCCTCCTTCCCTGGGGACATCCCCCTGCGGTGGGTCTGGATGTCATCAATACGGGGCTGGTGGCCCTGGATCTCCTTCTGCAAAGTCTGGGAGACAAAACAAAGGTTTAGCCAAATGCAACATCTCTTCTCCAATGTGAATTATTTCCTCCCACTGTCCTTTCACTCTGATAGAAGTCCAGACTTCCTCCCTCATCTCTGCACCTGGTTCTTCTTGATGAGCAGCTGTACACTGGGCAGGTCCTTGCCATGGTCTGTGGAGGTGGCGAGGGGCATCCTCTCCTTCACCCACAGCTAAGTGACGGAAGAAAGTAAACAAGAATTACAAACAGGAGAAAACTGTGCATACAACACACATGATGATTCACTATTAAAATCTCTGAATTTAGAGTCAGGTGGTCCCACTCACAATCTCATCCTCCAGGTCTCTGTTGAACTGGTGGGCCTCCTTGGATGCCAGCAGTTGCTGCCTCCTCTGGTTGAGGGGGTCCTGGAGCTGGGAGAAGCTGTCAGTGACTCTCCTCTGCTGGCCGTCCACCTCCACCACCGCCACACCAGCATCGTCCTGGGACAGCGCCAGTGCCTGGGACTGCAGCGACTGCACCTCTTTCTCACGCACCTCCATCTGGTGCTCCAGCATCTACACAGAGACACGGGGAGAAGGAGAGCATGTTTGTTATTACCTCTTTTATATTGAAGTGACACTTATCCATTCAAATGGTCACAAAGGAGTATGACAACTGAGGACTTGAAGTGGTAAAGATGATGCTTGGATTGGACAGTGTAATGTCACCCACCTGGTGCTTCTTGAGCAGGATGTTGACGGATGTCAGATCCTTTCCGAAGTCGTCACTCTGCAGCTGTCCTGACAGGTTCTTCAGCCAAATGTCCAGGGCAGAGCAGCTTTGGGTGAAAAGCTCTGCCCTGTTGGCATCGAAGAGGCACTGTGCCTTGGCGCGCGTAGTGCTCTCTAGCTCCTCCCACTGGCTCTGCAGGCCTTCAAGAGTCTGTTGGACAACAGGCTGCAGCTCCGGCTTCTCTGTCACCAGCAGTTGGCCCTCCTAACGGGGGAGAGGGGAGAGAGAGTCAGACAGTAAAATACTGGCACACACACCTTTTCTGATTTATTTTTCCACTTTTCCTCTCTTGAATATTTAATCCTTCATAGTCATACTGTACCTTGTCGATCTTGTCCAGCCAGTCCTTGTTGGAGGCCAGCTCAGCCATGAAGGCCTGGTGTTTCTGCCACTTGCTGTGGAGGTTCCTGGCCTCGTCATACGACATGTCCTGAGCTGTCAGCATCTTCTCATTGATCCACAGAGTCAGCTGCAGAGGAAAAGGAGAATGATATTACTCAATGAACTGTACCTCAGGTTAATTACCTTGACTACTGATTTGTCAGATTTCTGAATACAGGACAAAGAGCGTCTCAATTAAATGTATCACACCACCATTATTATAGTAAGAGTTAGTTGATGGTTTGTACCTCCTGTCCGTCCTGCAGGAAGTGCTGAAGTTCACGGTTGTCCTTCAGTTTAGAGAGGAGTTCATTTGCAGCTTCCCTATTCTTCTGATGTCTCTCCTGGATGGAGTCGGCCTTCTCCTGGATCTTGTCAGAGTTGGCGTTGAGGTCGTTGACCAGACGGCGTCCAGCCTCCACCACGCCCGTGATCTTCTCCTCGCTGGCCTCCATGGTGGTCAGGAAGTCCTCGTGCTTCTTGATGGCCTCCTCTGCTCCCTGCAGGCTGGAGGGCATCTCAGTGTGGGACAGCACATACTCCTATAGAGGGAGAGAGAACTATTAGTAACTTCATCAAGATAAACAGTATATTTGTATGTTTCTTCTCCTTCCCTGGTGTCCTGGTCCTCACCTGGCTGTTGAGGAAGCCCTCAGCCTGCTTGACATCTCTCAAGAAGGTCTGGAAGTCGAAAGCTTGGGCCAGCAGGCTGTGGCGGTTCTCCCACATGCGGCGCAGATCTTGCCAGCCGGTGTCCAGCGCCTGCAGCCTCTGGGCCAGGAACATGTACTGGGCGTCCGTCTGGCCCTGAGTCACCTCATCACCCACCGCCCGCATCTTCTCATAGTCCTCCTTGTAGTTGTCCCATTCGTTCTTGATGCTCTCGTGCTGGGAGAGCAGGCGCTCAGCCTCTGGCAGCGAGGTAGGGATGTCCTCAGACGCCACGGCGGTCTGTGTGCGGGACAGCCAGGACTGGAAGTCATCCAGGTCCCGGAGGAATCCCTGCAGCTTACTGGCCTCGCCCAGAGACTCCTCACGACGCTTCATGGTGGCGTTGAGCTCCTCCCACACCTCCTGGATCCCCCCCAGGTGGGCATGGATCTCCTCGGCCTGGTCCGGGTGCTCCTCAGCCAGCTTCTCTGCCTCATTTCTCAGGTCGTCCAACTTACCCTGAAAAGATATGGAAAATATACCTGGTTGTCATCAACATGTGACATAAAATTATTCAAAGTATTGATGATGTCTTTAACAGTTAATACTGATCATCTCTTTAAAATGATCTGATGCTGTGGTTTCATTAGGTTTACCCTAAGTCTTTGTCCACCTCCATAACCGTTGACCCTGCCGTACCTGAATGGCCTCCAGGTCTCTCTCCATGCCGGTGAGTTTGCGCTGCAGGGCCATGACACCAGCCAGGTCGTTGCCCAGGCTCTCGGTGGACTCGATCACCTTGGTCTTCTCTCTCATCCAGCTCTGGATCTCGTTACACTCCAGGTGGTAGTTCTGGATGTTGAGGGCCGACTCCAGGGCATGTTTCCTCTGGTCCGCCAGACGCTGGAACTCCTTCCACCTGGGGACCAGAGCAAGGGGAAGTCTCAATACCTGTTCCCAGTGCTAACTTTATACAGAGTATTGGCTGTGTATCAGATGGTATGTGTGTTTTTCATGTCCGAGACATGTCGAGTACTGCTAACCTGTTGTTAAGCTGGTCTTGTGTCTGGTGGATCTGCTCTTTGCTGCGGTTGTCTGATCCCAGGAGCTGCTGGGCCACCTGGTTGACATCAGAGATACGAGTCCCCAGGTTGTTCATCTCAGGCTCCAGGGTCTCAAACCTGCAGACACACAGATACATCAGACAGTCTCATTTCGCATCACTCATATTTCCATTGCTTTGTCTCTACAAGGGAGACTAAAGGTGAAATATTATCATACTCAAATGTTGTTTTGATGTTAAAAAGAAGAGACATATTCAGTTTGATATCCGCTTCATACACCGGAGCACAGTGAGTATGCAGATCGATATCGCTCAAGGAAAGGCCATTTAAATCATTGCCTACAGATCATTTCTTTCTTCTTATAACATCATTCTAACACTCCTCCCTTATTCCTCCCTTCCCCAGCTCACCTCTGCTGCACCACCTCCAGGTCTTCCAGTTTGGTGGGGATCATTATGCCGTCCAGCCACTGTTCCTTCTCCCCCACCCACAGCTGGCAGGCGCCCGCCTCGCTGTACATGCGGTAGAGGGCCAGCGCCCCCTCCAGGGCCTGACGCCGCGATGCAGACAGAGACACCAGCTCCTCATAGCGCTGCTCAATAGCAGGCAGACGCCCCTCCACCTACACAGACAGCAACAATCAGTCTGGTAAGAGAAGCATCTTCTAGCTGTGTCAATAACAACCAGTCAGCCAGAAGACACTCCTCTAACCAGAGTTAATAACAAGTCAAGAAATACAGAATGGGAACGATAAATAAAATATGTCTCACTTAAGCGGAGAGAGTCTGTATGTAATACGTATGGGCCAGTGTCTGTATATATCAGAAAGAGAGAGAAACAGCGGGAGAGTGTGCAGTAGTGTAGAAACTGGGAGTTGGTTTGGTATACTGTTCCAGGGGTAACTGACCTGAGGGGCGTTTGCATGGACCGGGGGCAGGCCGAGGGCCTGCTCATGCAGGGAGTCGATGAGGGTGCGGTGGCTCTGGATCTCCTCCTCCACCTCCCTCTGCTTGCGGGCTAGGGTCTGGGTGGAGAACTCGTCGTGGCCCACCTCCTGACTGGACACCTGGCGCAGCGTCTCCAAGATCCAGGCCTCCATGTCATTGGCATCAGTCTGGAACTGGTGCAGGGCCACCGCCTCCTTCAGCTGCACTTCCCTCAGCTGGGATGTCTGGGGACGCAGGGAGAGAGAAGGAATCAGAATACAAACAGAGGAAATACATCAACTTCTCAAATACTAATACTCTATATATTAATTTTGCTTGTGGACTGACTACTCTCTAGACTTGTCCATCTCCTTTTCCTTTCCCCTGCCCACTGACCTCCTCCAGGTGTGCCCACTGAGCACGTACGTCCCTGATCCTCTCAGTGCACTCTGGGGCTCCAAAGTGTCCCTCCTCCACCAGAGTTTGTCCGGCGGCAATGCTGTGGCCGAGAGGACCGTAGCGGGCTGCCATCTCGTCCCTGAAGGCCTCGTGCTTACTGAGGAGGTGCAGGGCGGAGGTGAGGTCGCGGCCAGAGTCTCCTCCTGACAGGATCTGCTCCTGCTCTCTGATCCAGGCCGCCTCTTCTCCAATCTCCCACAGGAACTGCCAGAGGCGCCGTGAGGCCTCCAGGCGCTCCCTCCGCTCCCCAGCCAGCTGGCCCAGCTCCTCATAGGCCCGGCCCAGCAGAGACACCTTCTCTCCCACCAGCGCCGGCTCACACGGCTTGTAGACTGAGAGAGAAAGATGGAGAAAAATAGCTAGTTATTTAGTTAGCAGTGGAGGGGCAACCAAACAAATGTTGCATAGTAGTCAAATGTTAT
The DNA here is from genome assembly GCF_018296145.1 of Oncorhynchus tshawytscha. Lineage (NCBI taxonomy): Eukaryota > Metazoa > Chordata > Actinopteri > Salmoniformes > Salmonidae > Oncorhynchus > Oncorhynchus tshawytscha. The sequence goes on along the minus strand of NC_056461.1, from coordinate 35,226,715 downwards.
ATTTTTCAAAATTACTCAAACAGTAACAATGTGTGTATAACACTTGTGTAGTCTCACCCTGTTGGTCGGAGGTGAAGCGCTGAGCAGCTCTCTGGACCCCGCGGACCCTCTCTGCCTGGGCTGAGATGTCTGCCTCCACCAGGTTGTGAGTCTGCAGCAGGTCCTCCACATCATGCAGATGCTTCCCACTGTCCTGGGACTGCAGACGACCCTGGGAGAGCACATGGCAGGAAGACATGTTAGAAACACAGTCATTCACCATGTCTGGACTATGTAGGCCTATAGTATAATTCTCTCTGTTATCTCAGTACAGAACCTTTATATTATCATATACATGTATGTAGCTCTGTCCTTGAGCTGTTCTTGTCTATCAATGTTCCGTGTGGACCCCAGGAAGAGTAGCTACTGCATTAGAAGCAGCTAATGGGGATCCTAATAAAATACTAAAATACTCAAAAATGAACCCTTTCCACTCACAGTCCCTGTAATCCCATATAAGGGTTGAAAATGGCACATTTTGTCATTGATACAGTCAGTGCCTAAATTGGACCAGAGTGGCTGTACATGCTATACATGATGTCAGAGCTCAGGTTCTCTGCTTCACAACGCTGTATGGCTTTTGACTGACAGTCATTATAAACTTGAGCACCGTGTGCGACAGGAAGATGTCCCCATCCATTCCGCTACTTTTGCACATTTGTTGTCTGAGTGAGGGAAATGCTGTGAATCGAAAGGACTTGATGTGTTCTGAAAGACGAGACATTGAGGATTATAATGAATACCGCTTTGACGTCGTACAAGCAAACCACACAGCCATGAGTCCAAATGTGCACTTCACATTTCCATATTAGAAAACTTACATTTAAAAAATGTACAGTATCAACGTTTATGATCGCTATGTTAGATCCACAGTTAGAAGGCTGACCTGAGTTATACCCTGGGTTGTCCTGAAAAGAATGAGCCCGTTTGTCGAATTGTGAAGAAAATGATTATCAAAAGAACATTCACTTGGATGCACTTGACTCCATTCTATGCACACCAATATTACGATCTGATTGTCTGAAGTGCCTTTTGAAAGCCTAACACTAAGATTTGTAAAACTTAGCTAGCCACGTTGGTACTAGAATAATCTTCCAAAATGATGCATCCAGAGTATTTTCAGATTTCGTTATTGACAAATGAAAAGTACAGTAAATGAAATGCACATAAAACCAAGAGTGTAATGTTTGGATTCAGCCTTGTGTCAGGTGAACTGTTGTTCTGATAATTTCCCCATAAATCTCCAAAGTGTTCTTTCAATTGCTACCATGGTCATGCATATGCTTTTTGTAGTTCTGTTAGAAGCATATCCATTTGACCCTATGCATATAGGCCTATTTCCACAAGTGTAAGGGATTAAAGCATTTTAAAAACAGTTATTTTCAAACACTGAGATTCACGGTGAAGTGAGGAGCAAGTACTTCCGGTACTTCCGGCGCCGACAGAGATGGCCGCCTCGCTTCGCGTTCCTAGGAAACTATGCAGTTTTTTGTTTTTTTTACGTGTTATTTCTTACACTAGTACCCCAGGTCATCTTAGGTTTCTTTACATACAGCCGAGAAGAACTACTGAATATAAGATCAGCGTCAACTCACCATCAGTACGACCAAGAATATGTTTTTCGCGATGCGGATCCTGTGTTCTGCCTTACAACCAGTGTAACCGAGTGGATCACATGCAGCGACCAAAAAAAAAAAAAAAAAAACGACTCAGAAAAAGAGGGAAACGAAGCGGTCTTCTGGTCAGACTCCGGAGACGGGCACATCGTGCACCACTCCCTAGCATTCTTCTTGCCAATGTCCAGTCTCTTGACAACAAGGTTGATGAAATCCGAGCAAGGGTAGCATTCCAGAGGGACATCAGAGATTGTAACGTTCTTTGCTTCACGGAAACATGGCTAACTGGAGAGACGCAATCCGAAGCGGTGCAGCCAGCGGGTTTCTCCACGCATCGCGCCGACAGAAACAAACATCTTTCTGGTAAGAAGACGGGCGGGGGCGTATGCCTTATGGCCAACGTGACATGGTGTGATGAAAGAAACATACAGGAACTCAAATCCTTCTGTTCACCTGATTTAGAATTCCTCACAATCAAATGTAGACCGCATTATCTACCAAGAGAATTCTCTTCGATTATAATCACAGCCGTATATATCCCCCCCAAGCAGACACATCGATGGCTCTGAACGAACTTTATTTAACTCTCTGCAAACTGGAAACGATTTATCCGGAGGCTGCATTCATTGTAGCTGGGGATTTTAACAAGGCTAATCTGAAAACAAGACTCCCTAAATTTTATCAGCATATCGATTGCGCAACCAGGGGTGGAAAGACCCTGGATCATTGTTACTCTAACTTCCGCGACGCATATAAGGCCCTGCCCCGCCCCCTTTCGGAAAAGCTGACCACGACTCCATTTTGTTGATCCCTGCCTACAGACAGAAACTAAAACAAGAAGCTCCCACGCTGAGGTCTGTCCAACGCTGGTCCGACCAAGCTGACTCCACACTCCAAGACTGCTTCCATCACGTGGACTGGGAGATGTTTCGTATTGCGTCAGACAACAACATTGACGAATACGCTGATACGGTGTGCGAGTTCATTAGAACGTGCGTTGAAGATGTCGTTCCCATAGCAACGATTAAAACATTCCCTAACCAGAAACCGTGGATTGATGGCAGCATTCGTGTGAAACTGAAGGCACGAACCACTGCTTTTAATCAGGGCAAGGTGTCTGGTAACATGACTGAATACAAACAGTGCAGCTATTCCCTCCGCAAGGCTATCAAACAAGCTAAGCGCCAGTACAGAGACAAAGTAGAATCTCAATTCAACGGCTCAGACACAAGAGGTATGTGGCAGGGTCTACAGTCAATCACGGACTACAGGAAGAAACCCAGCCCAGTCACGGACCAGGATGTCTTGCTCCCAGGCAGACTAAATAACTATTTTGCCCGCTTTGAGGACAATACAGTGCCACTGACACGGCCTGCAACGGAAACATGCGGTCTCTCCTTCACTGCAGCCGAAGTGAGTAAGACATTTAAACGTGTTAACCCTCGCAAGGCTGCAGGCCCAGACGGCATCCCCAGCCGCGCCCTCAGAGCATGCGCAGACCAGCTGGCCGGTGTGTTTACGGACATATTCAATCAATCCCTATACCAGTCTGCTGTTCCCACATGCTTCAAGAGGGCCACCATTGTTCCTGTTCCCAAGAAAGCTAAGGTAACTGAGCTAAACGACTACCGCCCCGTAGCACTCACATCCGTCATCATGAAGTGCTTTGAGAGACTAGTCAAGGACCATATCACCTCCACCCTACCTGACACCCTTGACCCACTCCAATTTGCTTACCGCCCAAATAGGTCCACAGACGATGCAATCTCAACCACACTGCACACTGCCCTAACCCATCTGGACAAGAGGAATACCTATGTGAGAATGCTGTTCATCGACTACAGCTCGGCATTCAACACCATAGTACCCTCCAAGCTCGTCATCAAGCTCGAGACCCTGGGTCTCGACCCCGCCCTGTGCAACTGGGTTCTGGACTTCCTGACGGGCCGCCCCCAGGTGGTGAGGGTAGGGAAACAACATCTCCTCCCCGCTGATCCTCAACACTGGGGCCCCACAAGGGTGCGTTCTGAGCCCTCTCCTGTACTCCCTGTTCACCCACGACTGCGTGGCCATGCACGCCTCCAACTCAATCATCAAGTTTGCGGACGACACAACAGTGGTAGGCTTGATTACCAACAACGACGAGACGGCCTACAGGGAGGAGGTGAGGGCCCTCGGAGTGTGGTGTCAGGAAAATAACCTCACACTCAACGTCAACAAAACTAAGGAGATGATTGTGGACTTCAGGAAACAGCAGAGGGAACACCCCCATCCACATCGATGGAACAGTAGTGGAGAGGGTAGCAAGTTTTAAGTTCCTCGGCATACACATCACAGACAAACTGAATTGGTCCACTCACACAGACAGCATCGTGAGGAAGGCGTAGCAGCGCCTCTTCAACCTCAGGAGGCTGAAGAAATTCGGCTTGTCACCAAAAGCACTCACAAACTTCTACAGATGCACAATCGAGAGCATCCTGGCGGGCTGTATCACCGCCTGGTATGGCAACTGCACCGCCCTCAACCGTAAGGCTCTCCAGAGGGTAGTGAGGTCTGCACAACGCATCACCGGGGGCAAACTACCTGCCCTCTAGGACACCTACACCACCCGATGCTACAGGAAGGCCATAAAGATCATCAAGGACATCAACCACCCGAGCCACTGCCTGTTCACCCCGCTGCCATCCAGAAGGCGAGGTCAGTACAGGTGCATCAAAGCTGGGACCGAGAGACTGAAAAACAGCTTCTATCTCAAGGCCATCAGACTGTTAAACAGCCACCACTAACAATGAGTGGCTACTGCCAACACACTGTCAATGACACTGACTCTACTCCAGCCACTTTAATCATGGGAATTGATGGGAAATGATGTAAATGTATCGCTAGCCACTTTAAACAATGCTACCTTATATAATGTTACTTACCCTACATTGTTCATCTCATATGCATACGTTGATACTGTACTCTATATCATCGACTGCATCCTTATGTAATACATGTATCACTAGCCACTTTAACTATGCCACTTGGTTTACATACTTATCTCATATGTATATACTGTACTCGATATCATCTACTGTATCTTGCCTATGCTGCTCTGTACCATCACTCATTCATATATCCTTATGTACATATTCTTTATCCCCTTACACTGTGTATGACAGTAGTTTTTTTTGGAATTGTTAGTTAGATTACTTGCTCGTTATTACTGCATTGTCGGAACTAGAAGCAAAAGCATTTCGCTACACTCGCATTAACATCTGCTAACCATGTGTATGTGACAAATAAAATTTGATTTGATTTGATTTGAAGAAAATACCCTCACCCTGGCTAGAAACTCCTTGCAGGCTGTCACTGCTTTTCTTATTTTTAATCCTGCCCTGTGATGTCACAGAAAAACATGTTTTAGGACCTTTCTGCTTATCTTGTTAACCACAGGTCATACAAATATGCCATGTTCTTCTAGGGATGCGCATCTTTCCCTTTCAAAATGATTCGATACGTATCTAGACACATGGGCTCCGATACGATACAGGAACAATACGTTTTAGTTTGAAATGATTCGGTGTGATTTGGTTTGATATCAGAATGAATCAATGCGTTTCGGTGCAATTCGATGCACTAACATTTGTTGCATAAACACATTTTCTATTCTAAATTAACATCTGCTGCTGATGGAACTCATGAGCTGAGCCTCTCGGAGCTGGATCTGTCTGAGCCGACTTCGGTGTTTGTGTGTGTGTGTGTGCGTGTGTGTGTGTGTGTGTGTGTGTGTGTGTGTGTGTGTAAATGATTCATGGCTATGGTGTATGTACTACGTAGGCACCTGAGCTGAGCAATAAGGGAGACTAGGCATCTACCAATATCAGAAAACGGAGGGGACATGTAGCGTATGTTTTTTTGTCCCAGACTTTGGTTCTGAAATCACCATCACCCACTAATTATCTTGATATTTTTGCAGATGAAGTGTTTGTGCTAGTAATGTATCAATATTTATGGTTTACAAATGAGCTATGACATAGCTCAGTGGACAGTTTATTAGGTACACCATCCCATTCACACAAATGGTTGCTCCTACAGACAGTGGGTCACCTGGCCATGGCTTGCTATATAAAACAGTCAGACAGGCATTGAGTTACTGTTCTATTGAATGTGAGAATGGGCAAAACAAATGGCCTAAGTGACTTTGAGCGTGGTATGATCGTCGGTGCCAGGCGCGCCAGTTCCTTATCTCAGAAACGTCCGGCTTCCTGGGCTTTTCATGCAAGACAAGTGTCTGGGGTTTACAGAGAATGGTGTGACAAACAAAACCAAAAACATCCAGTCAGCAGCAGTCCTGTGGGTGAAAACAACTCGTTGATGAGAGGTTAAAGGAGAACGGCCAAAACCGTGCAAGCTAACAGGAGGCCACAAACAGGCACATTACACCACAGTACAACATTGGTGTGCAGAACGCCATCTCGGAACGCACAACTCGTCGGTCCTTGTCACAGATGGGCTATTGCAGCAGACATCCACACCAAGTTCCACTCCTATTAACTAAAAACAAGAAGATGCGGCTCCAGTGGGCACAAGATCACCAACACTGGACAATTGAGCAGTGGAAAAACATTGCCTGATCCGACGAATCCTGTTCCTGTTTCATCATCCTAATGGCAGAGTCAGGATTTGGAGTAAGCAGCAGGAGTCCATGGTCCCATCCTGCCTGGTGTCAACAGTACAGGCTGGTGGCAATGGTGTAATGGTGTGGGGAAAGTTTCCCTCGAACACGTTAGGTCCCTTGATACCAATTGCGCAATGTTTCCATGCCACAAATAATTCAGTCTGTTCTGGAGGCAAAGGGGGGTCTGACCCGGTACTAGATGAGTGTACCTAATAAATAACTTTGGATTTCACCCTCATTTCTAAATCAAATGGTTTTGACCGGTTTGTGAGTGATCATCTCTTCTCTCGATTCGGCCATGCTGTGCGCCTTGCAAAAGTGATTGCTGTCCTCGTTATGAAATTATCAACTTTACCCTGTATATCAAAAAATTACGATATACACATTGATTATTTAAAGAAAAACTACCAAAACTACTGCTGATGGTGATCCTGAACAATCTAAATAAAATGCATTGTAAGCAGGTATAGCCAGAAGAGAGTTGTCTCCAATAGCTTACTTTTATTCCGGTAAAAACCATCTGCAACAGCGCAGGGATAACAATAACCTATCAAATTACAAAGTAGGCTTTATTAGTTGAGTGACAACCTATCACCCAAGACATTTCTGAAGGTGCTGCACAGATGTGCAAGGTCAAGAACAGGCCGTATACCTCACATTGGTCAATGCACTAAGCTGGGCATAGTGTGCAGTTTGACAAGGCCTGGGGTTATTCGGCATGCACAATTACTTGCAGATCAATGACTGTCAACACAGTTACATGCAGTTGGACACTGAAAGAGAGGACACATCAGCTGTCACAAAAGATGAGGTCTTTTCGGAAGGTAGAAATAATGTACTAGGAGCAAGACATTTTTGGGAACCGGCAATTCGTAACATTTGAATTGATTTTCTGACTGATGCATGCTACATTTGGATCGGGTTGGGGTCCACAGACCGATGCATTTGTATCTTAAACATTTGAATCAGTGACAGATGTGTATCAGGGATTGTTACATCCCTAATTTTCACCTAAATTTATATAGACACTGGTATGGTGCTGGAGATAATGAATACAGGGATGAAAAGTGGCAGATTTGCCCTTTAAGGTAGTCAGGGGAAAAGGAATCAGCTGAGGCCAAGAGCTAAGAATACACTCAGACAGACTTAATTCACCCAGTCAACCTCTGTAAACCCATTACACCCAGGAGTAGTAACCATTTTGAAAGGAGTACTCGCATGCAGGGTTGATAGTGTGAAATGTACAGGATTACAGAAGGTTGTCAATGACCAAGAGTACATATTCTACACTGGGAGAATATACAGTGGGGCAAAAAAGTATTTGGTCAGCCACCAATTGTGCAAGTTCTCCCACTTCAAAAGATGAGAGAGGCCTATAATTTTCATCATAAGTACACTTCAACTATGACAGACAAAATGGGGAAAAAAATCCAGAAAATCACATTGCAGGATTTTTAATTAATTTATTTGCAAATTATGGTGGAAAATAAGTATTTGGTCAATAACAAAAGTTTCTCAGTACTTTGTTATATACCCTTTGTTGGCAATGACAGAGGTCAAACATTTTCTGTAAGTCTTCACAAGGTTTTCACACACTGTTGCTGGTATTTTGGCCCATTCCTCCATGAAGATCTCCTCTAGAGCAGTGATGTTTTGGGGCTGTTGCTGGGCAACACGGACTTTCAACTCCCTCCAAAGATTTTCTATGGGGTTGAGATCTGGAGACTGGCTAGGCTACTCCAGGACCTTGAAATGCTTCTTACGAAGACACTCCTTCGTTGCCCGGGCGGTGTGTTGGGGATCATTGTCATGCTGAAAGACCCAGCCACGTTTCATCTTCAATGCCCTTGCTTATGGAAGGAGGTTTTCACTCAAAATCTCACGATACATGGACCCATTCATTATTTCCTTTACACGGATCAGTCGTCCTGGTCCCTTTGCAGAAAAACAGCCCCAAAGCATGATGTTTCCACCCCCATGCTTCACAGTAGGTATGGTGTTCTTTGGATGCAACTCAGCATTCTTTGTCCTCCAAACACGACGAGTTGAGTTTTTACCAAAAAGTTATATTTTGGTTTCATCTGACCATATGACATTCTCCCAATCTTCTTCTGGATCATCCAAATGCTCTCTAGCAAACTTCAGACGGGCCTGGACATGTACTGGCTTAAGCAGGGGGACACATCTGGCACTGCAGGATTTGAGTCCCTGGCGGCGTAGTGTGTTACTGATGGTAGGCTTTGTGACTTTGGTCCCAGCTCTCTGCAGGTCATTCACTAGGTCCCCCCGTGTGGTTCTTGTGATCATTTTGACCCCATGGGGTGAGATCTTGCGTGGAGCCCCAGATCGAGGGAGATTATCAGTGGTCTTGTATGTCTTCCATTTCCTAATAATTGCTCCCACAGTTGATTTCTTCAAACCAAGCTGCTTACCTATTGCAGATTCAGTCTTCCCAGCCTGGTGCAGGTCTACAATTTTGTTTCTGGTGTCCTTTGACAGCTCTTTGGTCTTGGCCATAGTGGAGTTTGGAGTGTGACTGTTTGAGGTTGTGGACAGGTGTCTTTTATACTGATAACAAGTTCAAACAGGTGCCATTAATACAGGTAACGAGTGGAGGACAGAGGAGCCTCTTAAAGAAGAAGTTACAGGTTTGTGAGAGCCAGAAATCTTGCTTGTTTGTAGGTGACCAAATACTTGTTTTCCACCATATTTTGCAAATAAATTCATAAAAAAATCCTACAATGTGATTTTCTGGATTTTTTTCCCTCATTTTGTCTGTCATAGTTGAAGTGTACCTATGATGAAAATTACAGAACTCTCTCATCTTTTTAAGTGGGAGAACTTGCACAATTGGTGGCCGACTAAATACTTTTTTGCCCCACTGTATAGTGTGTGCAGAGTTGACATGTTGATATGTTCCAGTACCTTCATATCTCCCATCCAGTCCATGATGTATCTCATCTCCTCCAGCAGTCTCTGCAGGTCTCGGTGTGCGTGGAGTCTCTCCCTGCGAGCGGCTAACAGGTCCTTCAGGTACTCCCACAGCCGCAGCACGTTGTCCCTCCTCGCCAACACGCGACGCACGTCATGGTAGTTCTCTGCCTCCAGCTCCCTGGCCACCGCCTCCACGGCCGCCACCCGCTCCCCGTACGCCCCGATGTCCGTCTCGATGGCCTCGTGTTTACGGGTGGCGGCCTCCACCGCTCCCAGGTCAACGCCAAAGTTGTCCTGAGGGACAAGAGGACAGATTGAGGTTAGAAGTGGGAGAGGTCAGTGTGTACATTGGTCATAAATGTATATGTGATAGAAAGAGTCAATGTGTGCAAATGCATACAAGGGTATTACATTTTCTATTAAATTGCTAAATTCACTCTCACCTCTAGAAATGAAAGTGATAGCAAATTATAGTTGTAAAAGCCATTAAAATCGAGATCAGCTAGCTACAGTGTGTCTGTAGTCATTTATCACTCCCCTACACATTACTAGATAATTAGACTGGCTGGTCTGCAGTAAACATGTCTCGTCAAAATAATGTAATCACAACCATCACTTATGATTACTGATATCTCTGGTCTGTGGACACCTGGGAGACAAATATAACCACCCTCCTCCTCATTGTGAATACATTATCAGGTCTCAGCCAGGGGTGTTACCTGAGAGACGAGCCGCTGGTTCTCGCTCAGCCAGGTCTCCCTCATGGCGGCCTTGCGGTCGAAGCGAGCAGCAAGCATCTCCAGCTTCTCCTGTCGAATCAGCTCGTTCCTCAGCGCCAGCTCCCGCTCGTGCTCTGCCTTTTCCAGACGCTCCCATGCCTGCAGAGCCAATCAGAACACAGCTAGTCAGAGAGGTCCCTTAATTAAACCAGGGGTGTTATTCACGATTTTAAACACCTGCAGGGTTAACTGTTGTTTATTTAAGCTCCACTCAGGACAAGTAATGCATTTAAACAGCGAGTAACTGCAGCCCTATGGGTGATACCTTGTTGATGTCAGAGATGAGCTTTCCCTCCCTAGGAATGTACACCTTCTGGTTGTTGGCTCTCATCTTGCTCTGAATGGTGAACAGCAGCACCTCCAGGTTGCCTTTCTCTGTGAACCTGAGGAAAACCAACACAGCCAGGTAAGATACCTAACATGGAATATGCGCAGTTATGATTCCAACCTGCTAGAACATCACTCCTGTTCTTAAATTCTAAATTTCCCCCCAGGGTGTCTCCCTGTCGTACTTTGGGGGTTTCTCCACAGTGCGGTAGGTGTTGAAGGCCTGCAGCTGGTTCTGCACACCGTTTAGGGAGTTGGCCAGCTGCCGGTCATTCAGAGTCAGGATGGTCTGCTCAATCCACTGCAGCAGCTCTGAAGCCAGGCTCTCATAGTTCCCTACCAGCTGGTCAGCCTCAATGGCATAGTCCAGCACCTGGGAGGAAGGGAGGGAGAAAGAGAGGGGTTAGACAAGCGCCAAAGACAGTGACAGGAAGACATGCACGTACACACGCACACACACACATAAAAAGTTAAACAGCCGTTGCACCCCACCTTGCCAACCCTCTTGCCCTCCACAGCCAGGGCCTTCATCTTGGAGAAGTAGTGGTAGTAGGTGGCCACATAGGTGATGATGGACTTCTCATCTGGCTGGTCAACGTTGACATCTGGAAAGAGAGACATTTGATCCTCATCTCCTCTCCACATACTACCCACACAGTCAGACACACACTGACACAAACAGACTTCCAATCCCAGTCGCACACACACACACACACACACACACTGTCTCCCATCTTAACCCAGTCAATTCAACTTAAACACACATGGTGCTTGTCTCTAAATCTGCCCTGATTGATGGCCCCAGAGCGTTGCCAACCCCTCACCATGTATGGACTTCCTCTGTGATGTCAGAGGGCATCATTAAGCCCTGCCCTATGGCCAGCCTGGCCACATAGACCCTATTCTCACTTAAGTTGTAATTCATTCCAGTAATCCTCCTCCCACACCCCATCCAGCTCGCCTGGTATATGACAGGAGCACTGTGTTGGTGACAACTAGCCAGAGGGCGAGGGCAGAGACCACATACAATCCCGACACTTGTCCAGTCTGAGCTCTGACCTCCCTGACTCACCTTCTGGGTCGAGGAGTTTGGTGAGGCCTAGCTTATTCTCTGCTGTGTTGAAGGCATTCTGGAGGTTATAGTGGGCGTTGGACCGCTTCAGGGTGTCAAACTCAATCACGTCCGGTCTGGACGGGGAACACAGGTGTTGCTTTTAATGAAAGGAATCTCATGTATACGGCATAAAGACAGCATCCTAACCACTACATGTTGAGTTCATCAACACGTGACCATGATTTTGTACATTCTAAGATGTGTAGGCAAAGTCAACTTCAACATTGTTCCATTTATTCAGATCGACTCCATTCTAATCAGATAAGGAAAATGACAGCGACAGAATGTACATGATTGCCTTGTAGCTCATTCAGTCCACATTTCAAACTACTCGTACTTTGAGTCTCAAGTGAGCAATATACACTAGCTGCAGGCATACATTCAAATGTGCCAGTACTTAACTGATGAGCATCATCCATGGGCCTCCATTTGTTACAGTACTTGTCATGTTAAAAATCACACTCTAGGGGTCTGAGTCCCACCGTAATGCAGTAGGAGTCACCATCAGAGGGCAGTGGTGAGTCACCAGGCATGGCCTTGCATGCAAAACGAGTTTGTTTTATTCGTTATCTAGGTCAACTAACTCCTATTTTATTTTCATCCATTTATGGGGATACAGACCCCCCCCCCTGTCAACAGGCCTATTCCTCAACGGCACTGCAAGGACAACAGGCCAAGGTACTGGACATCTAGTCACGGACAGAATAAATATATCACTTCACATGGACAGAGTGCCAGGTGAAGGACAATGTCAGGGCCTACAGTTAACATGAGTGACTAACTTATTTCATAGTGTGACAGGCAACATGGACAAAGGGGGAAGGTAATTGACCTGTGTTTGTGCACGATGGCGTTGAACGCCAAGCCATCTCTCCAGCTGGTGGTAAAGTTGTGAACGTTGACGTTGGGGTACCTGCAGAGTCAAGGTAATAGCTCATTAATCATCAACTCAGTACCCAGGCTCTTTTGGTGTCGACCAACACTGGAAATTATTAAAATAAAATAACTCATCATTTCACATATCTTCATCATACATTCACATTACTGGACAGATCCTAGAATCTCTCCCTCTCTCCCTTCTCACCCAGCGGTCTTCATCTGGCACCAGAGCAGCAGAGCCTCCTTGGCTGACTTCCTCTCCTTGTTACCCTCAGTCTCCACACTGATGTCCTGGATCTGTTAAGCAGAGCAGAGTACTCTCTCAGTCAGACACACTGCCTACATTCTCTCTCTCTCATTAAGACCTCACTGAAATCATCGGTCTTACATACAGCGCTTTGTTAAGTTTGATGATGAAGCACATCCGTCTAACAGGAGAATATGTAATTGTCATGAAAAGAAGATGAGGGGAAAAAAGAACACTGAAATCTAGTTAGAATATTAACATTCTCTGAAACCAAAGTGGCCTCAGAAAACCACGGAACAGAGGTAATTGCTTCCATTCCCATTAGTTTTGAACTAGGCAGGGTGGGGTTGACCCAGGTGAGGGTGGTGAACGGGACACAAGTGGGCTGGGATGTGTAATATTCACTTGCGCCATCTACTCTCTAGGAAGGCCCATAGAAAGGCATTGTACAGAACATTACAAGGAGTCACACGGTACCTGGAAGCGGAGGATGATGGTCCAGATGAGACCCAGGGTGAGGCGGTGGTTCCCGTCCACGATGTCGTGGGAGCCCATGTTCTCCAGATGGACCTTCTGCTCCTTGAGGAACTGCAGGGCCTTGTCCACGTTCTCCAGGCAGTGGATACGCATACGCCCCTTAGTGGGCTTCGGCTGGACAGAGACAAGAGAGAAGGGGGAGAGAAGGAGGAAATTCAGGATGTGTGAGAGAGTGATGGAAAGTCACATGAAAAACAGAGAGGGAGAGGAAGAAGGTATAAGAATGAAAATAGATTTCATGTTAAGCAGAATGGAGCACAGCGAGGGAAAAACAACGAGAGAGGACAAGAGAATACAGGAATGAGAGAGGGTTAGTTCAGGACAAACAAGGTGAGCCATGAGTGATCAGTCAGGGTTAAGGTTAGGGTCAGGGTTAGGAGGACAGATAGAGGTATTCTGAGATACTGACCAGCTGTTCTCCTGACAGCACCTCCAGCAGGCGGATGAGCATGCGTCCATCTCTCAGATCAGTGTACAGGTCCCCGATGCGGCACGTCACACGGCCCAAGTGAGAGTTCACCCACTTAGTAAAGGTCTTCTTCTGCACTGCTTCACGCTCATCTGGAGAGGAGAGGAGGGCAGGTTGATGTTAAACCAATCATCTGGAGAGCAGAGGAGGGCAGGTTGATGTTAAACCAATCATCTGGGGAGCAGAGGAGGGCAGGTTGATGTTAAACCAATCATCTGGAGAGCATTGGAGGGCGGGTTGATGTTAAACCAATCATCTGGAGAGCAGAGGAGGGCGGGTTGATGCGAGGGTAAACCAAATCAGAAACCAGCTCATAGGGACTCGCAGGCAGGTGTGAAGTCATTCATTGCTTTGTAATAACCTATTCCATGTTCAATAATCCAATACTGTCAGCAAAATAAATATTTTGAGGGGATGCAATTTTGTTGGAGAAAAACACTTATGTAGTCTTATACAGCCATTAAAATGCCTGAATCACCCCTCAGACTGAGACTGATGCCAGTGAATCATGGGGACCTGAGCTCCGCTACACAGCACTTCATTTCACAGATGAGCTACGCCATTAGGTCGTTGGGATTACTGCGTTGACAGACAGCGTAGTAGAGAGTTCTTTAGGCCTCTAACTGAACCTAAGTGACTGGGCTGCTGACGGGGCGTCCGTCAGTCGCCTGGGACTACACCATCTGAATAGAAGACCAGTCTTGAATAGCAAATCTAACGGTTCACAATGACGCTAACCGACACATAAGTGAAAGACAGAGAAAATCAATGATGCAATATTGCAGGAACGAGCACAGAATTGTGTTGGGGTCTGAAGAGAATAGTTCCCTATAATGTTACAGGAAGATAAAGGGGACACAATGAATTAAACAGTAGCAGAGGCAGCACAGACATATGCAGCAGAGTAAGATGCTAAACATGCCTCCAAACAAGGTGACCTCAATTCTAGGTCACATGGTCTTGGTCTGTGTGAGTAAGATCTAGGGCAAAATATAGCATTACAGTCTAGTAGCTAGAGGCCCACACATAAGAAATTAACTGTGAAAATAAACTACAATTGTAATACAATGCAATTCGAATCAGATGAGCTATGAGGTAAGAAAGCAGTGAGGTAAAAGAGCAGATCATTTGTGAAACTGTGTGATGCTAACTGTATTAAAGATTAGAGCATCTCCAAATCCTATCAAAGGTCATGGCTTCACAATCTTAAAATTCCTGGTGGGCTTCCCGCTATCTCTAAGACATAGTGAAATGGTTCTCCATGTGAGAGAGAATTAGTGTGCGTGAGATACATGGAACTCCTGGTGAGATGTGCCATTTGACACAGACAGGCCTCTGTGATGGACAGGTGCAATAGGTCATGCTCTGTTGAAACACCGCTATTTAGTAGCTGTACTGTGACATACAGTTAAAGTCAGAAGTTTACATACACCTTAGCCAAATACATTTAAACTCAGTTATTCACAATTCCTGACATTTTGTCCCAGTAAAAAATCCCCGTTTTAGGTCAGTTAGGATCACCACTTTATTAAGAATGTGAAATGTCAGAATAATAGTATTATTTATTTCAGCTTTCATTTCTTTCATCACATTCCCAGTGGGTCAGAAGTTTACATACACTCAATTAGTATTTGGTAGCATTGCCTTTAAATTGTTGAACTTGGGGTCAAACATTTCAGATAGCCTTCCACAAGCTTCCCAAAAATAAGTTGGGTGAATTTTGGCCCATTCCTCCTGACAGAGTTGGTGTAACTGAGTCAGGTTTGTAGGCCTCCTTGCTCGCACATGCTTTTTCAGTTCTGCCCACAAATCTTCTATTGGATTGAGGTCAGGGCTTTGTGATGGCCACTCCAATACCTTGAGATTGTTGTCCTTAAGGCATTTTGCCACAACTTTGGAGGTTTGCTTGGGGTCGTTGTCCATTTGGAAGACCCATTTGCGAGAAAGCTTTAACTTCCTGACTGATGTCTTGAGATGTTGCTTCAATATATCCACATAATTTTCCAACCTCATGATGCCATCTATTTTGTGAAGTGCATCAGTCCCTCCTGCAGCAAAGCACCCCCACAACATGATGCTGCCACCCCCGTGCTTCACGGTTGTGATGGTGTTCTTCGGTTTGCAAGCCTCCGCTTTTTTCCTCTAAACATAACGATGGTCATTATGGCCAAACAGTTCTATTTTTGTTCTGTCAGACCAGAGGACATTTCTCCAAAAAGTACAATCTTTGTCCCCATGTGCAGTTGCAAACCGTAGTCTGACTTTTTTTCTGGCAGTTTTGGAGCAGTGGCTTCTTCCTTGCTGAGCTGCCTTTTCTGGATATGTCGATATCAAACTCGGTTTACTGTGGATATAGATACTTTTGTACCTGTTTCCTCCAGCATCTTCACAAGGTCCTTTGCTGTTGTCCTGGGATGTTGTTCTTTTCGCACCGAAGTATGTTCATCTCTAGAACGCGACTCCAAACTAAGTGTATGTAAACTTCCGACTTCAACTGTAGCCTTCAGCATGAGAACTGTAGCCTTCAGCATGAGGACTGTAGCCTATGTTACTTGTGAATGAGGTATAGGCTATGTCTGACAGAATCTCTCTCCCCAGGGCAGAGTCGTGTGACACAGTGACTTAGGATAAATGACCAGGACCAGTCCCATCTGGACTGACGCTACCCTGCAGTCTCAGGCCTGGAGCAAGAGGTCAATTAGGCGGAGCCGTGCCCCACCTCAGTCCAGCTTAACAGGAGTGATGGTGGGGGGGATCAATAGTTACATATCGGGATATTATCTTTGACGATATGTTGTATCGGTGACAATATCACAATATTATTTTTGCACTAGTTGGCTGTACCTGCACTAAAACAAAATTTTAATAAGGGAGTCAATTCGTTTTCAGTACTTCTATTTCCATGACTGATCAAAACTCTCATGGCTCACTCTGCAGCAGACATATGGGGAACAATATGTTTGGAACAAAAAAATCACAGTATCGAATCACAATACATATAGAATCGTGAGTATCACAATACATAATCGGCACCTAAGTATAGTGATAATATTGTATCGTGACATCCCTGGCAATTCCCAGCACTAGCTAAAAGCTCGCATGCTGGGGCAGGGGACAGAGACAGGCGGCACCCCACCCGGTGCCCTGCCCGATGACAGGGCCGGGGAGCAGCTGGCTGGGTGGCAGAGTGGTGGTAATCCTGATGTGATTTATGGCAGTACTTGAAGGATTAGGGGGGCCACTTTACAAGGTTTAAAGAAGCCCATTCTCCATGCTCAGGATCCTTTCAATCAAACACTAATGGGTTTGTTCAGGAGTAGAGAGAGGTAGAGGGGTGAGACAGTGACGGGCAGGCAGCCAGGTCAGACAGGCAGGCGGTCAGGCAGAGAGGTTTCAGAGGTCTGGAGAGGGCCCGCAGCAGCTCACTCAGAGATCACCTCCTGCAGACTTCCCAGCTCTCTTTGGGTGACACTAGGATGGAGTGAGGCATGTGGAGGAATAGTATTGGTGTGCATCCCTTGCTTTAACATGTGTGTAACCTATCAGGGAAGGAGGGTTTTCAACTTCAAACACTCCACAGTGCATTCCAAAAGTAGTCAGACCCCTTGAATTTTTTCACATTTTGTTACGTTACAGCCTTATTCAAAAACGGATTCAATTTTGTTTTTTAATCGTCAATCTACACACAAAACCCCATAATGACGAAGCAAAAACAGGTTTTTAGACATTTGTGCAGATATATTAAAAATAAACTGAAATATTACATTTACATAAGTATTCAGACCCTTTACTCAATACTTTGTTGAAGCCCCTTTGGCAGCGATTACAGCCTCTAGTCTTCTTGGGTGACGCTACAAGCTTGGCACACCTGTATTTGGGGAGTTTCTCCCATTCTTCTCTGCAGATCCTCTCAAGCTCTGTCAGGTTGCTGGTCATTGTCCTGTTGGAGGGCGAACCTTCGCCCCAGTCTGATGTCCTGAGCAGGTTTTCATCAAGGATCTCTCTGTACTTTGCTCCGCTCATCTTTCCCTCGATCCTGACTAGTCTCCCAGTTAATGCCGCTGAAAAACATCCCCACAGCATGATGCCGCCACCACGCTTCACTGCAGGGATGGAGCCACGTTTCCTCCAGATTTGCCAAAGAGTTCAAACTTGGGTTCATCAGATGAGAGAATCTTGATTCTCATTGTCTGATAGTCTTTGGGTGCCTTTTGGCAAACTCCAAGCAGGCTGTCATGTGCCTTTTACTGAGGAGTGGCTTCTGTCTGGCCACTGTACCATAAAGGCCTGATTGAAGGAGTGCTGCAGAGATGGTTGTCCTTCTGGGAAGATTCTCCCATCTCCACAGAGGAACTCTGAAGCTCTGTTAGAGTGACCATCCGGTTCTTGGTCACCTCCAATGCCCTTCGCCCTTGATTGCTCAGTTTGGCCAGGAGGACAGCTCTAGGAATCGTCTTGGTGGTTCCAAACTTCTTCCATTTAGATGGAGGCCACTGTTCTCGGGGACCCTAAATGCTGCAGACATTTTTGGATACCCTTCCCCAGATCTGTGCCTCAACACAATCCTGTCTCGGAGCTCTACGGAAAATACCTTTGACCTCATGACTTGGTTTGTGCTCTGACATGCACTGTCAACTATGGGACCTTTATATAGACATTTTATTTATTTAACTAGGCAAGTCCAATCAGAACTAATTCTTATTTACAAATGACGGCCTACCAGAAGGCAAAAGGTCCCCTGTGGGGATGGGGGCTGGGATTTAAAAATTATTATTATTTTTTTTTAAAAATACAGTTGAAGTCAGAAGTTTACATACACTTAGGTTAGAGTCATTAAAACTTGTTTTTCAACCACTCCACAAATGTCTTGTTAACAAACTATAGTCTTGGCAAGTCGGTTAGGACATCTACTTTGTGCATGACACAAGTAATTTGTCCAACAATTGTTTACAGACAGATTATTTAACTTATAATTCACTGTATCACAATTCTAGTGGGTCAGAAGTTTACATACACTAAGTTGACTGTGCCTTTAAACAGCTTGGAATATTCCAGATAAGGATGTCATGGGTTTAGAAGCTTCTGACAGGCTAATTGATATCATTTTGAGTCAATTGGAGGTGTACCTGTGGATGTATTTCAAGGCCTACCTTCAAACTCAGTGCCTCTTTGCTTGACATCATGGGAAAATCAAAAGAAATCAGCCAAGACCTCAGAAAAAAATTGTAGACCGCCACAAGTCTGGTTCATCCTTGGGAGCAATTTCCAAACACCTGAAGGTACCACGTTCATCTGTACAAACAATAGTACGCACGTATAAACACCATGGGACCAGCTGTCATACCACTCAGGAAGGAGACGCGTTCTGTCTCCTAGAGATGAACGTACTTTGGTGCGAAAAGTGCAAATCAATCCCAGAACAACAGAAAAAGGACCTTGTGAAGATGCTGGAGGAAACAGGTACAAAAGTATCTATATCCACAGTCAAACGAGTTTGATGTCGACATAACCTGAAAGCAAGGAAGAAGCCACTGCTCCAAAACTGGCAGAAAAAAAAGTCAGACTACGGTTTGCAACTGCACATGGGGACAAACATCGTACTTTTCGGAGAAATGTCCTCTGGTCTGATGAAACAAAAATAGAACTGTTTGGCCATAAGGCAGGCTTGCAAGCCGAAGAACACCATCCCAACCGTGAAGCACGGGGGTGGCAGAATCATGTTGTGGGGGTGCTTTGCTGCAGGAGGGACTGGTGCACTTCACAAAATAGATGGCATCATGAGGGAAGAACATGATGTGGATATATTGAAGCAACATCTCAAGACATCAGTCAGGAAGTTAAAGCTTGGTTGCAAATGGGTCTACCAAATGGACAATGACCCCAAGCATACTTCCAAAGTTGTGGCAAAATGGTTTAAGGACAACAAAGTCAAGGTATTGGAGTGGCCATCACAAAGCCCTGACCTTAATCCCATAGAAAATTTGTGGGCAGAACTGAAAAAGCATGTGCGAGCAAGGAGGCCTAAAAACCTGACTCAGTTACACCAGCTCTGTCAGGAGGAATGGGCCAAAATTCACCCAACTTATTGTGGGAAGCTTGTGGAAGGCTACCCGAAACATTTGACCCAAGTTAAACAATTTAAAAGGCAATGCTACCAAATACTAATGGAGTGTATGTAAGCTTCTGACCCACTGGGAATGCATGGGTTCCAAGCTATGAGTAGTTATTATAGTACTCATAGCATGTAATAGCTAATCATAGTATGGAACAACTACTCATAGCATTGAACAACTACTCATAGCTTACAACCCATGCTATGAGTAGTTCCATGCTATGTGTAGTTACATAAAGGTACCTTAAAGGTAAAATTAAAATAAATAAAAAATAGTATGGAACAACTCTACTCATAGCATGGAACAACTACACATAGCATGGAACAACTACTCATAGCATGTAATAGCTAATCATAGTATGGAACAACTACTCATAGCTTGGAACAACTACTCGTAGCTTGGAACCCATGCTATGAGTAGTTCCACACTATGTGTAGTTATATAAAGGTACCTTAAAGGTAAAATAAAAATAAATAAAAAATAGCATGGAACAACTACACATAGCATAGAACAACTACACATAGCATAGAACAACTACACATAGCGTGGAACAACTACTCATAGCATGTAATAACTACACATAGCATAAATAATTACACATAGCATGGAATAACTACTCATAGCATGGACCAACTACTCATAGCATGGACCAACTACTCATAGCATGGACCAACTGCTCATAGCATGGACCAACTGCTCATAGCATGGAACAACTGCTCATAGCATGGAACAACTACTCATAGCATGGAACAACTACTCATAGCATGGAACAACTACTCATAGCATGGAACAACTACTCATAGCATGGAACAACTACTCATAGCATGGGTTCCAAGCTATGAGTAGTTATTATAGTACTCATAGCATGTAATAGCTAATCATAGTATGGAACAACTACTCATAGCATGGAACAACTACTCATAGCATGGAACAACTACACATAGCATGGAACAACTACACATAGCATAGAACAACTACACATAGCATAGAACAACTACACATAGCATAGAACAACTACACATAGCGTGGAACAACTACACATAGCATGTAATAACTACTCATAGCATGTAATAACTACACATAGCATAAATAATTACACATAGCATGGAATAACTACTCATAGCATGGACCAACTACTCATAGCATGGACCAACTACTCATAGCATGGACCAACTACTCATAGCATGGACCAACTACTCATAGCATGGACCAACTACTCATAGCATGGACCAACTACTCATAGCATGGAACAACTGCTCATAGCATGGAACAACTGCTCATAGCATGGAACAACTACTCATAGCATGGAACAACTACTCATAGCATGGAACAACTACTCATAGCATGGAACAACTACTCATAGCATGGGTTCCAAGCTATGAGTAGTTATTATAGTACTCATAGCATGTAATAGCTAATCATAGTATGGAACAACTACTCATAGCATGGAACAACTACTCATAGCATGGAACAACTACACATAGCATGGAACAACTACACATAGCATGGAACAACTACACATAGCGTGTAATAACTACTCATAGCATGTAATAACTACACATAGCATGAATAATTACTCATAGCATGGAACAACTACTCATAGCTTGGAACCCATGCTATGAGTAGTTCCACGCTATGAGTAGTTATATAAAGGTACCTTAAAGGTAAAATTAAAATAAATAAAAAATAGCATGGAACAACTCTACTCATAGCATGGAACAACTACACATAGCATGGAACAACTACACATAGCATGGAACAACTACTCATAGCATGGAACAACTACACATAGCATGGAACAACTACACATAGCATGGAACAACTACACATAGAGTGTAATAACTACTCATAGCATGTAATAATTACACATAGCATGAATAATTACACATATCATTGAACAACTACTCATAGCATGGAACAACTACTCATAGCATGGAACAACTACTCATAGCATGGAACAACTAGTCATAGCATGGAACAACTACTCATAGCATGTAATAACTAATCATAGCATGTAATAACTTATCATAAGTGTCATCTTATCCAATCACAAATTGTGTATGAAAAAATGATTTAATCAATTTTAGAATAAGGCTGTAATGTAACAATATGTGGAAAAGGTGAAGGGGTCTGAATACTTTCCCAAGGCACTGTATATGTATTCATCAAAGACCAACTCAGAGACTGGCTGTTGCAGGTGTTTTATTTGAAGTGTGGAGTCTGGGAAGAGCCCTTCATAATGAGTTAGGCTCGGCTAACTATGTTAACTCTATACACATCTTTTTGTTGCAGGGTCTCTACTGCTAGACCAGAACAGACAACACACAAACTCACACCAGACAAGTCCACACATCCCAAACGTTTATTTTAAACTGTTACAGTAGCGCTATATAGTTGTGTATGATGCCCGAAGGCTCTATTGTGGAGCATATAAGCTTCTTGCAGGCCTTCGCAAACTATTGTTGTAAAGCAGGATTGCTTGGAATGAGATGGACTGAGGTTAGTTGTTATCAGACCAGATACAGAAATGCACAGAAGATAATGGAGGACCATTAAATCTAACTGAACTCCTATTTACTGAGCACGTCCCATGACGACATGCTAAATGTCTTATCTGATAGCTCAGACAGAAACCAGTTCAGTGAGTTGTCGCCCTGTAGTCAAGCTCGGATGGCAACCCAAATGGCTGAAACTTCTGCTGTCCCATAAACAACTAACCCAGATACCAAATAAAAATGTACTCATTTTGGACAATCAGAAACCACCAGCGTGACCACTCTGCTCGTTGGTTGTTGGCGAGAAAATCTGCTTCAGCCATCCCAATTAAATTCCCCCAAACTGTGCTTGACCCTTTGAAGCAGTTCTGACACCTCCTATAACCCACTACTACTACCCCTGACTGGGAGGACTGGAATGTTATTTCTCCCTCTAGAAGCAGTGCTAAGGGGTACAAGGGATGCACTGCAGTTGGTCACTATTTGGCAGGCTGGGATTATAATGGGATGTTTGACGTCCATATAAATTCTTAAACATTAAATAAAGATAGCAATGAACAAATAAATGGAATTCAAAGGCTGTGAATCTGGCTGCTCGTGCATGGGGTTTAGCAACAGAACACTTGCCACAGTTATCTGGGATTCATGGAGGTCTTAGAGGTGGTGGGCTTGTGTGTGTTCTTGTGGGTGTGTGTGTGTGTTCTTGTGTGTGTGCCATCATAACCTCACCCCTCCTGGACAGAGTCTAGGCCTGTATCTGGCAACCTTGACTGTTGGAGTGGAACAGACAGACAGACAAGCAGAGTGGCCTGAACTTCACTTCTGTACATCATCAGCTTTTCCAAGTGTCATTCCTATTAGTCTCCATGATGTGTTTTGATAGCGCCAACAATCCATGGCTGGGGAAAACGAACGCACTCTGCAGAGAGATCTAGACAGAAACAGGTCACTGTGAAATGCAACGGTCAGATGGGCCACAGAAAACAGTCAAGAGTCAGAGCACAGAGAGAGAGAGAGAAGGGCCAAGTGTGCAGTGCAGTGATGACCCATTTCATCAGGATAGGGCTGCTTTGCCATGCAAATCAGTCAAAAGAAATGGTCCTCATTTGCCAATAACCTCCAAACAAAGCCCGGAAGAGAGATTTTCCACAGTTTAATCAGTTATTCACAGGAGTTTTCCAGTAGAATGGTCATGGTAAGTTAATATGTTCCATGGTCAGGGTAGGTAATATACTACTGTCTAACTGTAATAAATTTGTCATATTCAAACTCGTTAAAAAAGTCAAATGTGCTGTCCTGAGGTGTGCTACAGTGAGGGGGTAACTGAATGTTCTAAAGTGTTCTAGAACATTCTGACCACAGTGGGGGGGAAAAACAACAACACATTCTGCCCCACAGAATTCCAGCTCCGCTCAGGGGGATGGATGGGGGGGTGTCAGGGACAATGACTGTCTGAATAACAGGCAACACAACACAAAGGATGGTCATTCCATCTGGCCTTCAGTACACTGCAGGCCTATTATTAATTACACAGCAAACATACCTAGAGACACACATGTATACAAACATTTGTGGACATACAGCTAGATCTATGTCATGACTCTAGGGATTACTAGATGCAGCACTATTTGTCACGCCCTGACCTGAGTATTCTTTATTGTTTTGGTTAGGTCAGGGTGTGACATGGGTGATGTATGTGTTTTTTGTACTGTCTAAGGGTTTTGTAGGTTTTTGGGGTTGTTTACTATCTAGGTGTTTTATATGTCTATGGTTGCCTAGATTGGTTCTCAATTAGAGGCAGGTGTGTATCATTGTTTCTGATTGGGAACCATATTTAGGCTGCCATCTTCTTTGGGTATTTCGTGGGTTATTATCTATGTCTAGTTGCCTGTGTCTGCACTAGTTTTATATAGCTTCACGGTCGGTTTGTTGTTTTTGTAGTTTGTTAAGTGTTCTTCGTCTTCATTAAAAAGTATGTATTCTAATCACGCTGCGCTTTGGTCTCCTCAGTCCGACGAACGTGACAGAATAACCCACCTTAAAAAGGACCAAGCAGCGTGATAAGGAGGAACATCGCTTTGTGGAATCGAGGAGTCTGGACCAAATACTGGACGGTAAAACATCCTGGACCTGGGAGGAGGTAATGGCAGGGGACAAGACCCTGCCATGGAAGCAGGTGGAGAGAGCACAGGAGGAACGGCGACGGTATATGGGTACAAGGCTAGCACGGAAGCCTGAGGAACCAGCCCCAATATTATTTTTGGGGGGTCGGGGGCACACGAGGAGTTTGGCTAAGTCAGGTAGGAGACCTGAGCCAACTCCTCGTGCTTACCGTGGCTGGCGTCGTACTGGTCAGGCACTGTGTTATGCGGTGGGGCGCACGGTGTCCCCAGTACACGTGCTTAGCCCGGTGCGCTACATCCCAGCTCCCCGCATCTGCCGGGCTAGGGTGAGGATCCAGCCAGGGCAGATGGTGCCAGCCCTACTCTCCAGACAGCCAGTGTGTCTCCTCGGGCCAGGGTATCCTGCGCCGGCGTTGCACACTGTGTCTCCCGTATGCCTGCACAGCCCAGTGCGTCCTGTGCCTGGGCCCCGCACGTGCCGGGCTAGAGTCACCATCCAGCCAGGACGGGTTGTGCAGGCCATTAGCTCGAGACCTCCAATGCGTCTTCACGGTCCGGTCTATCCAGTACCAACACCACGCACCAGGCCAATAGTGTGCCTCGGCAGTCCAGTACGCCCTGTTCCTCCTCCCCGCACTCGCCCTGAGGTGAGTGTCCTCGGCCCAGTACCACCAGTGCCGGCACCACGCACCAGGCCTATAGTGCGCCTCGGCAGTCCAGTACGCCCTGTTCCTCTTCCCCGCACTCGCCCTGAGGTGCGTGTCCTCGGCGCAGTACCACCAGTACCGGCACCACGCACCAGGCCTACAGTGCGCCTCGCCAGTCCAGAGCGTCCGGCTACAGCACCCAGTCCAGAGCGTCCGGCTACAGTACCCAGTCCAGAGCGTCCGGCTACAGTACCCAGTCCAGAGCGTCCGGCTACAGTACCCAGTCCAGAGCGTCCGGCTACAGTACCCAGTCCAGAGCGTCCGGCAACAGTACCCAGTCCAGAGCGTCCGGCAACAGTACCCAGTCCAGAGCGTCCGGCAACAGTCTACAGACCGGAACCTATCACTACGGGTCGCAGACCAGAACCTATCACGACGGGTCGCAGACCGGAACCTACCACGACGGGTCGCAGACCGGAACCTACCACGACGGGTCGCAGACCGGAACCTACCACGACGGGTCGCAGTACGGAACCTACCACGACGGGTCGCAGTACGGAACCTACCACGACGGGTCGCAGTCCTGAGCCGCCAGAGTCTCCCTCCAGTCCTGAGCCGCCAGAGTCTCCCTCCAGTCCTGAGCCGCCAGAGTCTCCCTCCAGTCCTGAGCCGCCAGAGTCTCCCTCCAGTCCTGAGCCGCCAGAGTCTCCCTCCAGTCCTGAGCCGCCAGAGTCTCCCTCCAGTCCTGAGCCGCCAGAGTCTCCCTCCAGTCCTGAGCCGCCAGAGTCTCCCTCCAGTCCTGAGCCGCCAGAGTCTCCCTCCTGTCCTGAGCCGCCAGAGTCTCCCTCCTGTCCTGAGCCGCCAGAGTCTCCCTCCTGTCCTGAGCCGCCAGAGTCTCCCTCCTGTCCTGAGCCGCCAGAGTCTCCCTCCTGTCCTGAGCCGCCAGAGTCTCCCTCCTGTCCTGAGCCGCCAGTCTCCCTCCTGTCCTGAGCCGCCAGAGTCTCCCTCCTGTCCTGAGCCGCCAGAGTCTACCTCCTGTCCTGAGCCGCCAGAGTCGCTCAGTCCAGTGACGCCCTCTACAATGATCTTCAGTCCGGGGCCCGCCTCGAGGGTCCCCACTCCAGAGGCACCACCTAAGCGGGCCAAGACTGAGGTAGAGCGGGGTCCACGTCCTGCACCCGAGCCGCACTGTGAAAAAGGCCCACCCGGATCCTCCCCTTTAGATTAGGTTTTGTGGCCGGAGTCCGCACCTTTGTGGGGGGGTACTGTCACGCCCTGACCTGAGTATTCTTTGTTTTCTTTATTGTTTTGGTTAGGTCAGGGTGTGACATGGGTGATGTATGTGTTTTTTGTACTGTCTAGGGGTTTTGTAGGTTTTTGGGGTTGTTTACTATCTACGTGTTTTATATGTCTATGGTTGCCTAGATTGGTTCTCAATTAGAGGCAGGTGTGTATCGTTGTCTCTGATTGGGAACCATATTTAGGCTGCCATCTTCTTTGGGTATTTCGTGGGATATTGTCTGTGTCTAGTTGCCTGTGTCTGCACTAGTTTTATATAGCTTCACGTTCGGTTTGTTGTTTTTGTAGTTTGTTAAGTGTTCTTCGTTTTCATTAAAAAGTATGTATTCTAATCACGCTGCGCTTTGGTCTCCTCAGTACGACGAACGTGACACTATTTTCGTTCCTAACCTAAAAGTGACCTCTTGCTGTCACCAATTAGGTTCTTCACAAGGCTCTGTGCTGAATGAACCATGGGCAGCAGCAGAAACCGTTGCTGTTGCAGAGGAAATTGCACCTCTTCTTCTTCCTCTTCTTCTCTTCTTGCGTTGACTTTTGCATTAAAAAAAGGGACAACGATAGAAATCATGTGTCATCATCATCTCCCAACAAACAGTAGTTTCCTCCAGTTTACACAATACAGACACTTAAAATAAATAGCCAGACAGTACAGTGCATAAACACACATGCGAATAACGGACTCTGTCACTTCAGTGATAGCCATACCCTTTAGCCTAGATTGCAGTGAAAAATGATTGGTGTTTTCTGGTGTTGAGCACATCCCCCCCCTACAGAAATATTTGGTGGTGAATGCATCTCTAGACTTGAAATGACTATTCTACAGTATCCAGACAGAACAACTATGATGAGTAACAGGAGTCTAGATGAAACGCTTTTTTAAAATACTGGTCAACACATCCCAAGCCCCCCTATCTCCCCGGGCACACGAAGCAGAGGAAAAGACAGAGGAACGACATGCAGGCAGACAGACAGCAGGCAGACAGAAAGCAGGCAGACAGACAGACAGATGGGCAGCAGGCAGGCGCAGGCACGAAGACAGCCGGCAAGCAGGCTGAGACAAGTCCACGGCTACACGGTAGTCTATAACCCGGTCGTCACTAGTTACCACCGCCACAAAGTCATAATGGCGAAGGTGCATAAAGATGGCAGCCTCCATGTACCTACCACAAACGCCTCATCTGCTAAATTGGCCAAATTGTGCAGTGCTCTGTTACACTTTTGGGGGATTGGCATTAGCACAGTATACAGGATCCCAATTCTAGCTCAAGACAGAGTCAATTTGAAAAGAAAGTAAATTGTGCCGATTTATACTGCAGGCATATTGGAACATGTTGTGCGCCGTAGTTTAAAAAGTCTGGAGAGTCTGGAGCTCAAAAGGAAGATGTTATATCTGAATTCCTCCATCTTTATGCACCATTATGTCTAAGCCACGGCTATTTCTACTATTTCTCATTTTAAATTCCAATTTTAAACCTAACCCTAAACACACTGCTAACCTTACATTTTGTCTTCATGAATTTTTACTATATAGCCAATGTTGACTTTGCGGCTGTGGTAACTAGTGACAAGCCTATTATAGGTGTTTCACGGTGTTGAGCACATCCCCCCCTAAAAAAATATTTGGTGGTGAATGCATCTCTACACTTTAAATGACTATTCTACAGTATCCAGACAGAACAACTGTGATGAGTAACAGGAGTCTAGATGAAAAGCTTTTTTTAATACTGGTCAACACATCCCAAGCCCCCCTATCTCCCCGGGCACACGAAGCAGAGGAAAAGACAGAGGAACGACATGCAGGCAGACAGGCAGACAGGAGGCACGCAGACAGTGGCGGCTGTACCTCACTGTAATTCAAGTGTGAATCATGACATTTCGAGGTGACCTTTTTAAGCGGCAAAACTATTCGTCTTTCCTTTTTTTTAACCCTTAAGTCCCTCCCTCCCCCTCTTATTTGTGCGTTTGCCTCAAGGCTTGGCCAGAGAGGAGTAGGACAGGTTGGCACACAGCAGCAGTACATCAAAACACAGATGATTATCTGCAGCTTAAGGACTGTTATCAGGGGCGTCATGCACCCCCAAAATCTGAGGGGGGCACAAAGTACGTGAGGATAGCTGGGCGGGTGGTCCAGATGGGGGCTATGTCCCCTTATCCATAAGTTGGAGAATTTTCATTTTTAAAACACCTGAAACAGCCTTTTCTGCAATCTAGAGCCATAATCATTATGCTTAATTCTATGTACAAAAATATATATTTTTATTTTTAATGGATATCAAAGCTTACCTCTTGAGCTGTCTGTATCCACCTGACTGGAGGTTATTATTTTTTAAATAAACTAAATATGCTTCTCTGCATTTCTGGGTAAAAGATTGAAAGGAATGTGAGTCTTATTCAGTACATTTAGTAATTGCTTTTTCTTTTTTGTCTACCAACCTTGCCAGCAGGCATGCCAGCTAAGTTAGTTAGACAAGCTAGCTACTCTAACTTGATTGATAGCCTGAAATTACTTATTGGTAGCTAGTTATGAGGTTGAGAAATGTTAAACCTATTATTATTATTATTATTATCTTTTTTTTTACAGGACAAATCTGATGGGGCATGAAGCCAATGACTTCTATGACCTGACTTGACACAAAAGTACACAAACACGGAACTTGAATTGAATAGAGAAACACTCAAAGACCCACCCATGTACTTTATCTCACTGTTCTCTGACCACAGACAGCTAGGGTCAAACTCAAGGAAACAGATAAGGTCGATTAGATACTAGCCGTACAGAAAGCTGTGGGGCCTGGTATCAGAACACAGGAGTCAGGAATAGTGAAGTCTTTCTCAAGGCCCTGCCACAAGGTTCGTAGCCGCCACCGTAGTCATAGACACACAGACTTACTCTAGCCTGTCCTGCTCTCAAGGTTAAATACCGTGATAGGATGGAATAATATGCTACTGGGATACAATAATGGATGCAGAGGCCAGGGAGGTTGTGTGTACCGCACAAGGTGGAGGGCACTGTTGTTGTTTGTCCAGGGTCTTTGTGAGAACATCTGCCATGTCACACATAGGGTTGCAAAGGGTCGGAAACTTTCCATTAAATTTCCTGAATTTTTCCAGGATATTTCCATGGGTAAGCCCCGAAATTTGGGGAATTTTGCTCAAATTCATCAAAAACGTTAGCTTATAACAGTGAACCTTTTTTGTGGGATACGCATAAGGCAATTCTAGGTCTTGTGGCAACCCTCTGCATGCACAGTGCATTCTTCCATCACATGTGCAGTGCACTCTTCGATCACATGTACAGCTGATTCTCAAGATCTTGCACACTAATGAGATGCTATTGAGCCCACACTACTACACTGTCTGAGCCAAGGACTACATGATTTCTGGGAAGTTTTGATTACAATACTGGGTGGGGTGAATATATTTTATTTGACATACATGATTTTTTGTTAACTAGTAAATAGTAGCCTACAGCAAAATGTGTTCAAATAATTTCTAACTTCTTCATTTCTGCTAGTTTAGTTTCTGCTACCATGTGGGTTTTAGCTTTCTAACTGAGGAGTGTTAATTCACCTGTTTCCATACATGTTTCATTTTAAAACATTTGTCTTATAAAGGAGTTGTTTAATCTAATTGCTTAACTATTTATCTGTACATGGAATTGTATATATTTTTTTCACATTTAAAAAAAAATCTTTACAGGAAAATGCCACGGGCACTATCTGATGTGTGGAGACATTTCACTGCAGCTAATGTAGAATGAAAAGCTGTGTACTTTTACAAATACTGTCCCAAATCATATGTGAAGAATGCAACAAAGATGCAGAATCATCTGGCCAAGTGCATAAAGTTCCCTCAGCACTCACAAAAAGCAACCTCTAACAAAAGTCCCTCTACTTCTATTTGAGGTGAAAATAATGAATCAGACACCTTATCGATAGCAACAACTCATGTTTTTTTTGGACTCAATGGAGGAACGTGTCAGAGAAATTCTGATGAATGTCTTGCTCGAGCTGTGTGTGCAACTTGTCCACCTCTGATGCTCACAGGCAATATGTATTGGAAGAGATTTCTGAATGTTCTTCGCCCAGCATACACCCCTCCAACCAGCCATGTTTTATCTACTCATTTGCTGGATGCAGAGTTCAACAGAGTTCAAGTGAAGGTCAAGCACCATCTCTGATGGGGGTTGAATTTTCGTGGGCAGGGAATAATTAACTACATCATCTCCACACTTCAACCAGTATTCTACAAGAGCAGACACAAGGGACAACAGACACACCGGTCTCTACATTGCAGATGAGCTGAAGGCAGTCATCAATGACCTTGGACCACAGAAGGAATTTGCACTGGTGACAGACAATGCTGTGAACATGACGGCTGCTTGGTCTAAAGTGGAGGAGTCCTACCCTCACATCACACCCATTGGCTGTGCTGCTCATGCATTGAATCTGCTCCTCAAGGACATCATGGCACTGAAAACAATGGATACACTCTACAAGAGAGCCAAGGAAATGCTTTAGGTATGTAGAGGGTCATCAAGTTATAGCAGCAATCTACCTCACCAAGCAAAGTGAGAAGAATAAGAGCACCACATTGAAGCTGCCCAGCAACACCCGTTGGGGTGGTGTCATCATGTTTGACAGTCTCCCGGAGGGGAAGGAGTCTCTCCAAGAAATGGCCATATCTGCCGATATGGACAGCCCCATCAAGAGGATCCTCCTGGATGATGTATTTTGGGGGAGAGTGGTAAGCAGCCTGAAACCTATAGCAGTAGCCATTGCACGGATTGAGGGAGACAATGCCATCCTGTCTGATGTTCAGACTCTGCTTGCAGATGTAAGAGAAGAAATACATACTGCCCTGCCCACTTCACTGTTGCTCCAAGTAGAGGAAACTGCAGTTCTGAAATACATCAAAAAGCGAAGACTTCTGCCTGAAGCCCATACATGCCCCAGTGTACATGTTGGACCCCAAGTATTCTGGCAAGAGCATCCTGTCTGCTGCAGAGATCAACAAGGCCTATGGTGTCAACACTACCGTGTCTCACCACCTTGGCCTGGATGAGGGCAAGTTTCTTGGCAGTCTGGAGAAGTACGCTTCCAAGCAAGGGCTTTGGGATGGAGATGTAATATGGCAGTTGTGCCACCATATCTCATCAGCCACCTGGTGGAAGGGACTTTGTGGATCTGAGGCCCTTTCTCCTGTTGCCTCAATCATCCTCCAAATCACACCAACATCAGCCGCCTCAGAGCGCAACTGGTCCGTGTTTGGGAATACACACACACCAAAGCACGCAACAGGCTGACCAATACAGGGGTTGAAAAATTGGTGGCCATCCAGACAAATTAGGCTTTTTGAGCCTGACAATGAGCCATTCTCAACAAGGTTGGAAAGTGACATTTAAGATGAGGCCTCAGAGTCTGATGTTCAAGAAGTGGACATTGAGGAGGTCCAGGGAGAAGACATGGAAGCCTGAGAGGAAGACAACCAAAATTTAATTTCTAGACTAATCATTTTACAGAAGTATCTTGAAAATGTTTTTGGGAGATGTGATTCATCATTGGGGATCATTCAATATTTCCTTTATTTTTGTTGTTCAGTGAAATCATACCATGAGAAGAGTCAACTCACTTAAAGTTACATTCGTAACTAAATCGTTTTTAAAAATTATATTGGAAGGATTTAATAATTTGCAATTATGTTACTTATGATAAGGTAAAAAGGTATATTATAGTCTCCATATGATATGGTAAATATAGCCAATGCAAAAAACATTATCAGTGTCAGTATCAATATTAGTTTGCATATATTCCCATTAATTCCCACAAAGTTTCCACCTCTGAATATCCCCAAAATGTGCAACCCTAGTCACACACCTAGGAGTTCTGGGAAACCAGGGAATTTATTGAAAGTTCCCAGAATTTTGCAACTCAACCCTCCCCCCCCCTCGGCATCATACCTGCCCTGGCACTCCCAAAAACAAAATTGGTAATAATAGCTTCTTTTCTCTCACACAATAAGCGCCACACAATAGCATGTGGGTTTCCCTCTGAGCTGAACCAAGTGTGCGGTTACCTTTTCAGAGGTAGGGTGGGGAGCTGTAGGTGCAACCTTGTCAATGAGCCACTGGAGGTGGATTACACTGCTGCTGGGAGGCTGTGGGGTGGAGGTGGATTACACTGCTGCTGGGAGGCTGTGGGGTGGAGGTGGATTACACTGCTGCTGGGAGGCTGTGGGGTGGAGGTGGATTACACTGCTGCTGGGAGGCTGTGGGGTGGAGGTGGACTACACTGCTGCTGGGAGTCTGTGGGGTGGAGGTGGATTACACTGCTGCTGGGAGGCTGTGGGGTGGAGGTGGATTACACTGCTGCTGCTGGGAGGCTGTGGGGTGGAGGTGGATTACACTGCTGCTGCTGGGAGGCTGTGGGGTGGAGGTGGATTACACTGCTGCTGCTGGGAGGCTGTGGGGTGGAGGTGGATTACACTGCTGCTGCTGGGAGGCTGTGGGGTGGAGGTGGATTACACTGCTGCTGCTGGGAGGCTGTGGGGTGGAGGTGGATTACACTGCTGCTGCTGGGAGGCTGTGGGGTGGAGGTGGATTACACTGCTGCTGCTGGGAGGCTGTGGGGTGGAGGTGGATTACACTGCTGCTGGGAGGCTGTGGGGTGGAGGTGGATTACACTGCTGCTGGGAGGCTGTGGGGTGGAGGTGGGCACATTCCTCCAGACACAGGTCATGTTGTGACAGCACCCAGAGGAGGTGGTGGCGGTAGTATCAGGGGGCTAACAGAAACCAGGCCAATTGTCTAGCTGCTCCACTTCTCCTAATAACAGGACCGGTCATAGAGGATACACACATAGCACGATTCTGATTTTTCAACACCGATACCGATTATGATTAATCGGCCGATTTTTTACAATGTATTTATTTAATGACAATTACAACAATACTGAATGAACACTTATTTTAACTTAATATAATACATCAATAAAATCAATTTAGCCTCAAATAAATAATGAAACATGTTCAATTTGGTTTCAATAATGCAAAAACAGTGTTGGAGAAGAAAGTAAAACTGTAATATGTGCCATGTAAAAAAGCTAACGTTTAAGTTCCTTGCTCAGAACATGAGAACATATGAAAGCTGGTGTTTCCTTTTAACATGAGTCTTCAATATTCCCAGGTAATAAGTTTTAGGTTGTAGTTATAGGAATTATAGGACTATTTCTCTCTATACCATTTGTATGTCATATTACCTTTGACTATTGGATGTCCTTATAGGCACTATAGTATCGCCAGTGTAACAGTACATCTTCCTGCATATTTAGTCCCTCTCCTCGCCCCTACCTGGGCTCGAACCAGGAACACATCGACAACAGCCACCCTCGAAGCATCGTTACCCATCGCTCCACAAAAGCCGCGGCCCTTGCAGAGCAAGGGGAATAACTACTTCAAGGTCTCAGAGCGAGTGACGTCACCGACTGAAACGCTATTAGTGCACACCCCGCTAACTAGCCATTTCACATCGGTTACACCAACCTAATCTCGGGAGTTGATAGGCTTGAAGTCATAAACAGCTTAATGCTTGAAGCACAGGGAAGAGCTGCTGGCAAACACACGAAAGTGCTGTTTGAATGAATGCTTACGAGCCTGCTGCTGCCTACCACCGCTCAGTCAGACTGCTCTATCAAATCATAGACTTAATTATAACATAATAACACACAGAAATAGGAGCCTTAGGTCATTAATATGGTCAAATCCAGAAACTATCATTTCGAAAACAAAACATATATTCTTCCGTATTTTATCTATCAGGTGACATCCATAAGTCTAAATATTGCTGTTACATTGCACAACCGTCAATGTTATGTCATAATTATGTACAATTCTGGCAAATGAATTACGGTCTTTGTTAGGAATAAATGGTCTTCACACAGTTCGCAACAAGCCAGGCAGCCCAAACTGCTGCATATACCCTGACTGCTTGCACGGAACGCAAGAGAAGTGACACAATTTTCCTAGTTAAAAGATATTCATGTTAGCAGGCAATATTAACTAAATATGCAGGTTTAAAACATGTGTATTGATTTTAAAGAAAGGAATTGATGTTTATAGTTAGGTACACATTGGTGCAATGACAGTGCTTTTTTCGCGAATGCTCTTGTTAAATAATCACCTGTTTAGCGAAGTAGGCTATGATTCAATGAGAAATTAACAGGCACCATATCGATTATATGCAACGCAGGACAAGCTAGATAAACTAGTAATATCATCAACCATGTGTAGTTAACTAGTGATTATGTTAAGATTGATTGTTTTTTATATGATAAGTTTAATGCTAGCTAGCAACTTACCTTGGCTTCTTGCTGCACTCGCATAACAGGTAGTCAGCCTGCCACGCAGTCTCCTCGTGGAGTGCAATGTAATCGGCCACAATCGGTGCCCAAAAAAAACAAAAATGCAGATTACCGATTGTTATGGAAACTTGAAAATCGGCCCTAATTAATCGGCCATTCCGTTTAAATCGGTCGACCTCTAGTATAGGCACATTGATGGTGTTTGTGTCAGGCAGGCAGCTATAAGTATTTGCTCTTGCTCCAGGCTATAAATGTTACACAATGGTACCTTGTGTGGTGTCCACTGCATAGCAATACTGCCTGAGTCTGACTACCCTCCTAATTTAACCCCCCAAAAACCTGATGGTATCTATATTGCAATACTGATAATAATAACGGTGATCAGGAGATAATCCAGGCAGAAATGCCGCCAATATTAATCCTGTGTCTGTGAGGCCCATACAGGCTGAGCCTGGAGCCTAGGCTGGAGACTTCAGTTCAGATGGGCAGATAATGAACCTCCCTGGTAGGTAGCTACAGTAGTACATTGTAACATGTAGTTCACATAACACAGCTTGACCCCTTTGACTATACCCTGAAATCTCACTACTGTATGCCATCTACTGTCAGAGCAATGGTGGAAGAATAATGACAAGCCGTAAAATAATGTGTTGGGTGCTTATATTTGTCCTGTTTCAAATGGAAATTAGTTTCTGTGTATCCCAACTCCCCGAGGCACCCTTGGAGAGTGGAGTCACGGCCATTGTCAGCCTCTATCAACCTTATGGAAGATTATAGATGAGGGCAAAGGGGACCTTCATCATCTGAAGTTTAGGAAGTGAGTCCACTTGAAAACACCATGATGCTTGACTGCCCTGATATTGTTTATAATTTCAGAGATCACTTCCCTGCCCTTAATAAGTCCTCTGCTACCTGGTTCCTTGGCATGGTCTCAACAGGGTATTACTTGTTCAGAACATAAAGTTGTCTGTCTTTAGGAACGCCTCCACTTGGCTTCATGGAGCCTGACATGTTAGATCTCGCTGCTTTACAGCAGCTTTAGTAACTAACTCATCTCTAGAATCTTCATAACCTTAAAGCCTGCTACACCGTCGTATATGGTCAGTTCCAAAAATTCAGCGCCACAAAAGTACATAGAACCACACAGAACAAAAATATAAATGCAACATGCAACAATTTCAAAGCTTTTTGTTACAGTTCATATAAGGAAATCAGTCGATTGAAATAAATTCATTAGGTCCTAGTCTATGGATTTCACATGACTGGGATTACAGATATGCATTTGTTGGTCACAGAGGATATGGATCAGAAAACCAGTCAGTATCTGGTGTGACCACCATTTTCCTCATGCAGCGCGACAACTCCTTCGCATAGAGTTGATCAGACTGTTGTTTGAGGCCTGTAGAATTTTTTAAATTTCACCTTAATTTAACCAGATAGGCCAGATGAGAACAGGTTCTCATTTACAACTGCAACCTGGCCAAGATGATGCAAAGCAGTGTGACATAAACAACACAGAGTTACACATGGGATAAACAAACGTACAGTCAATAACACAATAGAAAAATCTATATATAGAGTGTGCAAATGTAGTAAGATTAGGGAGTAAGGCAATAAATAGGCCATAGTGGCGAAATAATTACAATTTAGCAATTAAACACTGGAGTGATAGATGTGCAGAAGATGAATGTGCAAGTAGAAACACTGGGGTGCAAAGGAGAAGAAAAAAAAGAAAAAGAACAATGAGGTAGTTGGGTGGGCAATTTACAGATGGGCTGTGTACAGGTGCAATGATCAATAAGCTGCTCTGACAGCTGATGCTTAAAGCTAGAGAGGGAGATAGAAGACTGCAGCTTCAATGATTTTTGCAATTCGTTCCAGTCATTGGCAGCAGAGAACTGGAAGGAAAGGCGGCCAAAGGAGGAGTTGGTTTTGGGGATGACCAGTGAAATATACCTGGAGCGCGTGCTACGGGTGGGTGCTGCTATGGTGACCAGTGAGCTGAGATAAGGCAGGGCTTCACCTAGCAAAGACTTATAGATGACCTGGAGCCAGTGGGTTTGGCGATGAATATGAAGCGAGAGCCAGCCATTTATTTTGTAAATGACATCGCCGAAGTCAAGGATCGGTAGGATAGTCCGTTTTACGAGGGTGTTTGGCAGCATGAGTGAAGGCTGCTTTGTTGAGAAATAGGAAGTTGATTCTAGATGTAATTTTGGATTGGAGATGCTTATTGTGAGTCTGGAAGGAGAGTTTACAGTCTAACCAGACACCTAGGTATTTGTAGTTGTCCACGTATTCTAAGTCAGAACCATCCAGAGTAGTGATGCTAGAAGGGCGGGTGGGTGCGGGCAGCGATCGGTTGAAGAGCATGCATTTAGTTTTACTTGCATTGAAGAGCAGTTGGAGGCCACGGAAGGAGTGTTGTATAGCATTGAAGCTCATCTGGATGTGTGTTAACACAGTGTCCAAAGAAGGGCCAGAAGTATACAGAATGGTGTTGTTTACTTAGAGGTGCATCAGAGAATCACCAGCAGCATGAGCGACATCATTGATGTATACAGAGAAAAGTCGGCCTGAGAATTGAACCCTGTGTCACCCCCATAGAAACTGCCAGAAGTCCGGACAACAGGCCCACCGATTTGACACACTGAACTCTATCTGAGAAGTAGTTGGTGAACCAGGCGAGGCAGTCATTTGAGAAACCAAGGCTGTTGAGTCTGCCGACAAGAATGCGGTGATTGACAGAGTCGAAAGCCTTGGCCAGGTCAATGAAGACAGCTGCACGGTATTATCTTTTATCGACGGCGATTATGATATCGTTCATGACCTTGAGCATGGCTGAGGTGCACCCATAACCAGCTCGGAAACCAGATTGCATAGCAGAGAAGGTACGATGGGATTTGAAATGGTGGTGATCTGTTTGTTAACTTGGCTTTCGAAGACTTTAGAAAGGCACGGCAGGATAGATAGGTCTAACAGTTGGTTCTAGAAGATGACCGCATCAGCTTTCCAATCTTTAGGCATCTCAGACAATACGAAAGAGAGGTTGAACAGGCTAGTAATAGGGGTTGCAACAATTGCGGCGGATAATTTTAGAAAGAGAGGGTCCAGATTGTCTAGTCCAACTGATTTGTAGGGGTCAAGATTTTGCAGCTCTTTCAGAACATCAGCTATCTGGATGTTTTATTTATTATTTATTTATTTTTATTTTACCTTTATTTAACTAGGCAAGTCAGTTAAGAACAAATTCTTATTTTCAATGACGGCCTGTCCACGGCCTAGGAACAGTGGGTTAACTGCCTTGTTCAGGGGCAGAACGACAGATTTGTACCTTGTCAGCTGGGGGGTTTGAACTTGCAACCTTCCGGTTACTAGTCCAACGCTCTAACCACTAGGCTACCCTGCCGCCCCATTTTGGGTGAAGGAGAAATGGGGAGGCTTGGGCATGTTGCTGTGGGGGGTGCAGAGCTGTTGACCGGGGTAGGGGTAGCCAGGTGAAAAGCATGGCCATAGGTAGAAAAATGCTAATTGAAATTCTCAATTATTGTGGATTTATCGGTGGTGACAGTGTTTCCTAGCCTCAGTGCAGTGGCCAGCTTGCAGGAGGACTTTACAGTGTCCCAGAACTTTTTGGAGTTTGTGCTACAGGATCCTACAGGATGAAAAAGCTAGCCTTTGCTTTCCTAACTGCCTGTGTATATTGGTTCCTAACTTCCCCGAAAAGCTGGGCTATTCGATGCTAATGCAGTATGCCACAGGGTGTTTTTGTGCTGGTCAAGGGCAGTCAAGTCTGGAGTGAACCAAAGGCTATATACGTCAATCCATAGCATACCAAACATGCTCAATGGGTGACATGTCAATGGGTGACATGTCAATTGTGTTTGTTGTCCGTAGCTTATGCCTGCCCACACCATAACCCCACCATGGGGCACTCTGTTCACAACGTTGACATCAGCAAACCACTCACCCACACAATGCTATACACGCTGTCTGCCATCTGCCCGGTACAGTTGAAACTGGGATTCATCCACACTTCTCCAGCGTGCCAGTGGCCATCGAAAGCGAGCATTTTCCCACTGAAGTCGGTTACGATGCCGAACTGCAGTCAGGTCAAGACCCAGATGAGGACGATGAGCACTCAGATGAGGTTCCCTGAGATGGTTTCTGACAGTTTGTGCAGAAATTCTTTGGTTGTGCAAACCAACAGTTATATCAGCTGTCTGGGTGGCTGGTCTGAGACAATCCCGCAGGTGAAGAAACCGGATGTGGAGGTCCAGCTCTGGTGTGGTTACACATGGTCTTTGGTTGTGAGGGCGGTTGGACGTACTACCATTGGAGGTGGCTTATGGTAGAGAAATTAACATTCAATTCTCTGGCAACAGCTCTGATGGACATTCCTGCAGTCTGCATGCCATTTGCAAACTGTGGCATTGTGTTATGTGGCAACTGCACATTTTAGTGTGGCCTGTTATTGAGGGGCACCTTGTGGTGCTTATGCTGTTTAATCAGCTTCTTGATATGCCACACCTGTTAGGTGGATGGATTATCTTGGCAAAGCAGAAATGCTGACTAATAGGGGTATAAACAAATTAGAGAAATATGCTATTTGTGTGTATGGGACATTTCCGGGATCTTTTATTTTAGCTCATGAAACATGGGACCAACACTTTACATGTTGCGTTTATATTTTTTGATCAGTATACGTAGAACTACGCTCCGTCGCTCTGTTCGCGTAGTGTCTAGAGCCCTTTAGGGTCTGTTATTCTCGTGACGGTCTAAGACGAATGGTGTCATTTTGAAATGGTCTTCTTTACACCATATTGACAACCAACTTATTGATGCGCTGTACAGACAACACGCTCTCTGTGGCCCAACACAATATGTCAGAACAGTCCTTCAGCCATGTGCCAGTACTGATGAGTACATTATGTCTACCAGAGACGCAGAGAGAGATGATTGATGGGTTTTATTCCCTCCAACAGTCAGAAAGTCTAGTGCCTCGAATTGAACATTTACATCTTTGCCACTTCTTACAGCTTCTACAGTATTCTACAGTCAGCTCCTTGTCATGGCTTATCAGTTGTATTCTGTCCAGCCCGTCTGTCATGCCGTGGCAGGTGCAACAGAACATATAGTGGTGTTGGTGCTGTAACCCTCCAGTCCTGTGCCAGGTGGCTCTGCTGACTGATCTAAACAAGCAGGAGGGCATCCCTCAGTGCTCCAGGCCTGGCACCTCTCACCAGTCCACACAGTGGACTTAGGACTGAGGGAGGGGTAAGATTACTGAGGTGCAATAAATATCTAGGTACAATTGGTATTAGAAGCAATTGATTAGAACTCAAAACGTCCGGGACCACCCGGGTGGCGCAGTGGTCTGTGCCACCAGAGACTCTGTGTTCGAGTCCAGGCTCTGTCGCAGCCGGGCGCGACTGGGAGGTCCGTGGAGCGACGCACAATTGGCCTAGTGTCGTCCGGGTTAGGCCGGTAGGGATATCCTTGTCTCATCGCGCACTAGCGACTCCTGTGGCGGGCCGGGCGCAGTGCACGCTAACCAGGTCGCCAGGTGCATGGTGTTTCCTCCGACACATTGGTGCGGCTGGCTCCCGGGTTGGATGCGCGCTGTGTTAAGAAGCAGTGCGGCTTGGTTGGGTTGTGTTTCGGAGGACGCATGGCTTTCAACCTTCGTCTCTCCCGAGCCCATACGGGAGTTGTAGTGATGACACAAGATAGTAACTACTAACAATTGGATACCACGAAATTGGGGAGAAAAGGAGAAAAATAATAATTAAAAAATAATAATAATAAAAATAACTCAACACGTCCTGTGTGTGTGTTTCCTTAGTACTGTTTTCCTACTACCACTGACAATGAATTGGTTCACAACATTACCCAGAACACATAAGCAAAACAAGCATCTAGCCAGCCTGCCTGGTATTGTCTCTCTGCTAATCATTAATCTCCTGAGTCCTCTCCTTCTCCTTTCATCTCTCTCCCCCTCTATCACCCTTCAGTGTTCGTTCAGACCGAGTAATTCATCCCTACTGCCAAGACTGTCACGCAAGTGTTTATTATTATTATTACTATGTTTTTAAAGATCAGTGATTTTGGTTAGAAAAATTAATTCTGGAAATCTGTTCCCAAGTATTCCTACAAATAAAGAGAGATACACATGTGATTGTGCTTCAATGTAATCAAGGTATGAAATTATTGTTATTTTCAAATACAATCTCGTTGGGTTCATTTGTGGTCAATTTGACAGGTACAAATTTGTATAAGTATGTTCCCGGCCTCCCTCCACTCAGACAGAAATTGGACCGTGGTTGAATCTAGTTGCCTAACCCTGCCCTACCTCCCTCGTATTACTACTACTGGGCTGCCTGCTTGTTTACCAGTACCAGCACCTCTGGTCAAACAGAAACTACCAGCATCAATCAGTCAGTCAGCTTTTACGGCCATCTGTCACACACTCCAAACTGGGGATCCTACGGGGATCCTGCCTAAGGCCCGAGGGCACTACGGAGGCCCTCGCCACCAGCCCCAGTCTGACAGCCCTCGCTGACCCTGGCCTTATAAATTCCTCTCTGGTGCCTGGAGAGAAAGAATCTGGCTGTTATTTATGGAGACAGGTAAGACCACATCATGACGTTAGACTGAAGACATCTGTTTACTAGAGGCTTTATTCAGCATTCATTTGAATTCTAATAAATTATTTCAATTCTGTTCATTGTAATTCTGTTCTGTGTAGTGACATTTAGCTTTCTGATGTGTTTGCTTGTTATTCTGTATTCATGTGAATGTTCAGTTCTGGAAAAAGGGTGCCTTGGCTTGTAATCCTTGGTCAATTTAAATGGGGTGTAAAAGTGATGGATGCTGGGCTAGAAGTATGTATGTGTCAGAGGAATATGCAGCGTGATGATAGACCTACTGTATGATCATTTGTTTATTAGTGTCAAATCAAATCAAATGGTATTGGTCACATATTTCGCGAAATTCCTGTGTGTGTGTGTGTGTGTGTGTGTAGGTACCCCCCCCATCAGAAGAGCAGAATTAGTGCAGTCAGATGCTGATCCTCCAGCTCCGTAATTGAACCTTGAACTGGGCTGAAGGATCCATTTTTTAGCCTGCTCCCTCCAGCTGCTGCCATGCAGCCTGTGATTAGAGGCTAGAGCCAGGGTACTCATTAAACACACACAGACAGACACAGACAGAATACAGGATAAAATATGATCAAACATAAAACAGATACACATATAGAAATCCATCATGTCTGATGTCACCAACACACAGGTGTCTAGGTTCTGGAAGGAATTTTATTGTCTCTCACTACCTTATATAACAGAGGACGTAACAAATGATTTTTTTGTCATTATAATGATACACCTATAAACACATGGAAAGTAAACATGGGAAGGGAAAAGAAAAGGGGAAAAAAGCATTTGTTACGTCCTCTGAAGTGGAAAACACGTTTGAAAATGCAGTTAGGTCGAGCAACGGTTTGGTTCACATGACCAGTTTAGGCAATAAAGGCATCACAGGAAATGTTGCATCCAACCAGGTCCCTCTAAGTATGATACCTGGGTTGTATAAAAATCAATGGAGACAAACCCACCTAGAGGAAGTGAGGGAATTGCAGCCATCCACCACACCCTCATGTCAGCACTAACTGCTTCAACTGTCACTACCCAAGCAGATATCTGAGATCAAAGGCAGCCTAAACCACACACACCACTTCCTACATACACACACAGAGAAACACACACACAGTTTCCTCACACAGGCTCCACCAAAACAATGAGTCTCTGAGCAAGACTAATGTGGCAACGGCTGTGGTTGTAACATACCCAAAAGTATTAGAATTGGTACAGGGATCAATTTAACTGATGGCATTTTTCTTCAGCCACCATTTATAGTCCCCTGATAGTACAGTGCTACATCTTTGTTGGACACGGCTCACCTGTCCTCTGTGGGTTAGCCAAGGACAGTACAGCAAGATGGCTGGCTGAACAGGCACAGTGTGCTACTGTCATATTCACTATACTAGCGCCAGGGCAAGGACTTCTCCTGAAATTCACATTATAGCATGACAGCAGGCTAAATATGTCTGCAAAAGGATAGCATGCTGAAGGACAAATGCAGAAGGACACAAAAACACACCTCCTCCCCTCTATAATAACATAACCGCCCATACTGCTGAAGACTTCAGAGAGTAGGGCTGCTCCACCAGACTAGCCACGTGTGATGCCGGTTATTTTGATTTCTTTACAGTTTGTGGGCACAGGCATAAAAACAAATGGAGCGTGTCGCCTGATCTAGTGCCAGCTCTGTCCACGTAAACCCCAATAAAAACACTGAATGCGAGAAACAGAGAGGGCAATTTAGAGTAAGAGAGGTTAAACTTTTCTTGACTTAGTAGGCCAGGCTTATGGTGACTGGGGAAGGTGGAGCTATGGACCCTGCCCAGGTCAAGGCTTCTCTCTCTGCTATGTGCAGCTGCTCCTGATAGTGGGGAGAGAAGGGGCTGCTAGTGGGGAGAGGAGGGGCTGCTAGGGGAGAGAAGGGGCTGCTAGTGGGGAGAGAAGGGGCTGCTTGTGGGGAGAGGAGGCGCTGCTAGTGGGGAGAGGAGGGGCTGCTAGGGGAGAGAAGGGGCTGCTAGTGGGGAGAGAAGGGGCTGCTAGGAGAGAGAAGGGGCTGCTAGTGGGGAGAGAAGGGGCTGCTAGTGGGGAGAGGAGGGGCTGCTAGTGGGGAGAGAAGGGGCTGCTAGTGGGGAGAGAAGGGGCTGCTTGTGGGGAGAGGAGGCGCTGCTTGTGGGGAGAGGAGGCGCTGCTAGTGGGGAGAGGAGGGGCTGCTAGTGGGGAGAGGAGGGGCTGCTAGTGGGGAGAGAAGGGGCTGCTAGTGGGGAGAGAAGGGGCTGCTAGTGGGGAGAGAAGGGGCTGCTAGTGGGGAGAGAAGGGGCTGCTAGTAGGGAGAGAAGGGGCTGCTAGTGGGGAGAGAAGGGGCTGCTAGTGGGGAGAGAAGGGGCTGCTAGTGGGGAGAGAAGGGGCTGCTAGTAGGGAGAGAAGGGGCTGCTAGTAGGGAGAGAAGGGGCTGCTAGTGGGGAGAGAAGGGGCTGCTAGTGGGGAGAGGAGGGGCTGCTAGTGGGGAGAGGAGGGGCTGCTAGTGGGGAGAGGAGGGGCTGCTAGTGGGGAGAGGAGGGGCTGCTAGTGGGGAGAGGTGGGGCTGCTAGTGGGGAGAGGAGGGGCTGCTAGTGGGGAGAGGAGGGGCTGCTAGTGGGGAGAGAAGGGGCTGCTAGTGGGGAGAGGAGGGGCTGCTAGGAGAGAGAAGGGGCTGCTAGT
Source organism: Oncorhynchus tshawytscha (assembly GCF_018296145.1). Taxonomy (NCBI): domain Eukaryota; kingdom Metazoa; phylum Chordata; class Actinopteri; order Salmoniformes; family Salmonidae; genus Oncorhynchus; species Oncorhynchus tshawytscha. The sequence continues at coordinate 35,182,742 of NC_056461.1, read as the reverse complement.
GGGGAGAGAAGGGGCTGCTAGTGGGGAGAGAAGGGGCTGCTAGTGGGGAGAGAAGGGGCTGCTAGTGGGGAGAGAAGGGGCTGCTAGTAGGGAGAGAAGGGGCTGCTAGTGGGGAGAGAAGGGGCTGCTAGTGGGGAGAGGAGGGGCTGCTAGTGGGGAGAGGAGGGGCTGCTAGTGGGGAGAGGAGGGGCTGCTAGTGGGGAGAGGAGGGGCTGCTAGTGGGGAGAGGAGGGGCTGCTAGTGGGGAGAGGAGGGGCTGCTAGTGGGGAGAGAAGGGGCTGCTAGTGGGGAGAGAAGGGGCTGCTAGTGGGGAGAGGAGGGGCTGCTAGTGGGGAGAGAAGGGGCTGCTAGTGGGGAGAGAAGGGGCTGCTAGGGGAGAGAAGGGGCTGCTAGTGGGGAGAGAAGGGGCTGCTAGTGGGGAGAGAAGGGGCTGCTAGTGGGGAGAGAAGGGGCTGCTAGTGGGGAGAGGAGGGGCTGCTAGTGGGGAGAGGAGGGGCTGCTAGTGGGGAGAGGAGGGGCTGCTAGTGGGGAGAGAAGGGGCTGCTAGTGGGGAGAGAAGGGGCTGCTAGTGGGGAGAGGAGGGGCTGCTTGTAAGGGAGAGAAGGGGCAGAGGGCGGCCAAGGCCAGTCCTGTCGGATGAAGGCAGAGCAGAGGCATCCCTCAGTCATAATAACATCTGGACACAAAATGGGCATCAACCAGCAGGCAGGGAGCAGCTAAATGCCCTCAAGCCCCCCAAAACATCATTCTTCTTCTACTTTCTCAAGTAGGAAACAGTAAATAAAAATACAACTGTGTCAACAAAAGAATTCTTGTCGATAAGGTATCGTGTGTATGTAGGATATATCCTAACCTTGGAAATGTGATTCTGAGCTGGAGGCCTCTAGCTGGAGCTGCCTTCACTAGGAGGTTAGAGTTACTATAGAGTCTATGGATAGCCTGCTACTACATCTGTAATGTGACCCTAGAATGGGACATGGATCTCCTTAAGTGCCTATTCACTTCTTAAATAAAGTAAAGGAACAAAATGCTGAGAAAATGGAGCCTAAGCGTGCCAATGGCCTGAGGAAGGAAGACCGGACCAAGTCTCATAATCCCTTAACATTTACGTAGACTCCACAGGGCTTAAATGCTCCAAATGGGCACAATCGCGATTAGGTGACAAGAACTTAATCTGTATCTACATAAGTAGCCTACACTACTACAGTGCATCAGGTTGCCTGAGACCAAAGTTAGCCACAATGATGGCCTCTCTCTGCTCGACCAACTCCAATTACGCTAACACAGCCAATCTGGTCTGAAGAGGATTCAAAAAGCCCCTGTGCTGTGACCCTTGGTTTGACAGTTCTTTTCACTTAGTCAAATATCTCTATGGACCATGCTATCAGTTTAACCATTACATTCTACCCTACAGGAACTAGCATTCCACTGTTATCACATAGATCACACTCCAACCTCACCCTTATGTAAGATGTGACAGTGCAAGATCATTATTTTCAAATCAATTCCACAAGGTGTGTAATGACTGTTGGAATGACCCTTATCCCCAGTTGAAGAAACTGACATTCTCTGACCTCTTATCTGGTCAACAGCAGGATTTAATCAATGGTTTTATGGTCCTAAGTGTGTTTCAATCAGGTAGACCAGCTCCACCCTATAGTTGTACGTGTTGAAGGTACGAATGGCAGACGAACGCAAGATCCACATTTGGTGCGATGTGTGCGAGCCTTTAGTGACACTGGACTAAAACATTCCTGAAAATTTGGTACCAAATTGGCCATAATATATCCTTTGACAAGTTCCCGAACACAACAGCTGTGTCTTGCTCTCTAAAAATGAGTGTCTCTTCCTGTCCTTTCCTTATGTTTGAATAGAGCCACACTACTAACAGCTACTGAGCTGTCCCTCCTGAAGTCCACGTCAGTGTTTACTCAGACAGCGGTGGAGGCAGAGGTGACTGGCACCAGGGATAGTGACCCTTTAAATCATGACACACTACCGAACCAAATTCACCATGCCTATCACCTTGGCACTCACTATCTTCAACGGTTTATTAAACCAACATTGGGTCGGTTAAAGTGATGATTGTATCACTTACTGTAGCAGGTGTGTTGTTTGTGTTGAGGCACTAGGTGACCAGACTGGTTACGGATGGTTTTGTTTACCATGTTAAACAACCAGGGCTCCTAGCTCATCTTATTATGATGAACACACAGCTGATATGATCTGTACTGTGGTGCTCGGGGAAGCATTCTCCCAAGAAACAACAAACACTCATCAACAGTACTTTCAACCGTTACACATTCACCCAGTGTTGGTGGTTAATTGTTTACCATGTTGACTATGTTTTGCCAATGGGAAAATTATATTTCACATTCTTGACGGTCAAGAAAGTCATCGGGGGTAGATGGCTGCATTCCCGCGGGATGCCCGAAGGACCAGCGGGTCACAACAGAGATTATTGCAGTGCGGTCTGCTTTCATGCTGCGGGAAGGAGCGGGTGGTCAGACAGACAACTTTGGGATGAAAATATCTGTTGGTCCCGCAGATGATTTGGAAACGGTCATCGTTCTGCTTTGCTTACCATGCATTACATAGCCATTTTATCTCCACCTAAGCCATCATGTAGCCCCTGTCTGTAACTACAGCTACGCTTGGGTACATCAGCCCCTATCAGGAGATGGAATGGGTGTGTCACTCTCACACACACACACACACACACACACACACACACACACACACACACACACACACACACACACACGTTGACTTTCTTTTGAATACATGGGAAGTGACAGATAGGATCTCAAGTGAGGGTTTTATCACGGAGAAAAATCATGCTGACTAGTAAAGGGGAGGGGGGATCTCACACAGACAGACACACAGGACTGAACTGTGTTGAGAAGAGGGGGATCTCACACAGACAGACACACAGACTGAACTGTGGTGAGAAGAGGGGGATCTCACACAGACAGACACACAGGACTGAACTGTGGTGAGAAGAGGGGGATCTCACACAGACAGACACACAGACTGAACTGTGTTGAGAAGAGGGGCATCTCACACAGACAGACACACAGGACTGAACTGTGGTGAGAGGAGGGGGATCTCACACAGACAGACACACAGGACTGAACTGTGGTGAGAAGAGGGGGATCTCACACAGACAGACACAACTGTGGTGAGAAGAGGGGGATCTCACACAGACAGACACACAGGACTGAACTGTGGTGAGAGGAGGGGGATCTCACACAGACAGACACACAGGACTGAACTGTGGTGAGAAGAGGGGGAGTCAAGGAGGTTATACAACTTGGGAATTTAAAGGAGTAAATCAATCCCAAACTCTACCTTAGAGCTCAGAAACACCAATAGAGTTTGCTGGCTGAGAGTACTTGGCACCTTGAACGTAATTTGCGAACAGATTTTCCATGTAGAATCGTGTGAAAAATGTCAGACGTCTAAATCCAATCAAATGTTATTTGTCACATGCTTGGTAAACAACAGTTGTAGACTAATGGTGAAATGCTGACTTACGGGTGCTTTTCCAACAACGTAGAGTTGAAGATAAAAATACAAAATAGTGGCGAGGAATAAATAATGAATAACAATAACGACTAAAGCGGGTGGTCCCTAAAACACAGTCCGCTGAGCGATCAGCAGAAGAACGCGAGATCCACATTCCGTGCCATGTGTTTGAGCCTTTAGTGACACTGGACTGATTGCCCAATCCAGGAGGTGAAATATCATTAGAGCACACAAAGAATGTCAAACATAGGGTGTGTGTTGACTTGCCCCACCAGTCAACTCTTTGAACACGCTCCATTCCAGACGACAACGAGGAGGCAGAGAAAACCGGCACAATGTTGTGATCTTTAGTGATTGCTTCATTGATTGACTGCATAACACTCTAAATCTGCCAATCTAAACCTGCCTAATGGCCCATGACTAGGGAGTAGTGCAGCTCATAGGAACCAGGCACACCTGGTCACACACAACCCAGATAGACAAAATAAACACAACAACACACACCTACACTACACTGTTCCTTACTGCTAGTCTGCTATAGCACCTCAACCCTATTACGGCCATCTTGAAAAAGGGGATTACCATATTTGCATAAGGGGATAAGCCCTAAATGAATCACCAAGTGCATGGGTAAATCTCCCTTTGACACAAAATATGGCAAAACCTTAGCCTCCAAGGCTAGATGTTAGTCAGCTATTGACTTGTATTCATCTGACTGTGTGCCTGCGTTACTATAGTCACGGTGATGGCGTAGGCCACAGATGGAGGCCAGGGCTGTAATTGGATATGGAAGGCCAGGTGGCCTGGTGATCAGGTGGAGCTGATCTGTCGGCCAGCCAGTCAGTGTCTCTAACTGACCTGAAGACGCTGGACCTGGGACAGGAACCTGGAACTACCCTCTGAAATACAGCCCACAAAAACAGGGACACTCTCCAGGAGCGGACACCAGGAATAAAGGAGACACATTGGGGACACATTTCTTCACTCTCCATCTCTCTGAACTGGTGAATATTGGATGGACTTTCTGCACTCTAGCCCAACATAATATATAATACATCAGGAGCCAAAAAGCTCTTAACATCTTTCTTTCATTTCTTATTCAAGCAGGTTGAGGAGATTCCAGAATAGGTGTTAATCCAGCCTAGTATAGCAGTTGGCTCTTACCTTGCAGCTGTTTAAACCTCCCCTCCAGGATGTTGGAGTACTGCACCTGGTTAACAAACGCTGCCGGGGAGAGACAGGGCTCCTTTGCTCTCTGGTGGTCCAGCTCCATGTTGGAGCTCTCCCTCTCAGCCTAAATCACCTCCTCAGGTATGGAACTCTGCAGTGTGTCTGGGCAAGTGGGCTCTCCAGCATAGCACAAGGCCAGCAGGGCTGTCCCTAGGACAGGAGGTAGCTATCTACCCGTAGATTCTACTCAATAATCTATAGGTTTCAGTTGAAGAAAATTCTGTATAATCCCAAACAAGCTTTTTATGGACAGTTTTCCCTCCTCAAATCCCAGTCCTTCTTCTCTACCAGAGTGTAAAGGCAGAGCACGCCATCCTGTCTTCCACTTTCAAAAAATGATTCCTCCTTTGTTTTCTTCCCCCTCTCACTTCTTTACTGAAAAAGCAGTAGTATGTGCAAGGGTGGAGAAGTTGTATTTACTAAGAACAAAATGTTCTCTTCTTTTCACCTCCTGTTCTGAAGTCTGTGCCACACTCCTCTCAGCAAAGTAGAAACCTTTAGGGCAGCACAGGTTCTCTTCACATTCACACTAACACACACTGGCTCTGCGGTTCCTCCTAACTTTGAGCGCATTCAGCCTCACACACACCTTGTTTTCAGCACAGCAGGAGAACCGGCTGCTGTCGGACGGCTGTGTAAACAGAGCCTGCTGCTCTCTGAAAGCTGGGGCATTAGCATAAGGTGTGTTTTAGGGAGGAGCCTGAGGGAAGAGCAGGCAGAGGGCTGGATCAGTGGAGGAGGGGCGACAGGAGGAGTGGAGAGGTGGATTAAACCATTCTGCAACGTACAATAGGGTGAGGCAGAAGGTATATCATTCCAATCCTTTCAAATGCCAAGTAGGTAGTGTAGGAGGTGTGGTCAGCCAGTGAGGTATATCACAGTAGCCATACTTGTGTTGTTCTCTCATTCTCTCCATATCTGTTTTACATCGGATCTCTCTAGTCCTCTTTCTGCTCCACTGCATGGGACTAAAATAAGGTGTTAAGACAGGAAGGAAGTAGTTGAGAAACTGTCAGCAGCAGCAACAATCTCTTTCCTGCCTGAGCAGGGGAGAGCGAGAGAATGTATGCGTTTGTATACGTGTGTGGTTTCTCTGAGCAATCACAGTCCACTGAGACCCACCTAATCAAAACCTCTCAGCAATGATTTTCAACATGTCTTTTAACACAAACAATGATTTAATGCTACTAAAATAAAAAAAATCAATACATTCCTCAGAAATAATAGTCTAGATAACAGGTGTGTGCATTGCTCTCATTTTGCTGCAGCAGCAGAATGTCCTCTAGTGATCTGGATATGGCACACCAGAGCCGTGTTGTTCAGTAGAAACAAACAGGACAAAATTAAATGGGCTTTCTTACAGCAAAGGTTTGGGTAAACTTGTTTCGCAGAGGTCAGAGCCAGTGTCTGTGCTAATCATACAAGAGCCCCTAGGGTATAGGCCTACAGCCTGCCCTACCCAGGGGGCACTGGTCTTCAGTCCGTTGTTTTATAGGCTGTGTTTGGCCTGCTTTGGTTTAAGTTTGTTAAGACGGTAGAGTACAGGGGACATGTGGACTGCAGAAGATCTAGGGGCCAGGGGCTTCAGAGTGACCAGGACTTTATAGAAGGAAGTGGCCTAATGAGTCCCAGAGAACAGACGCAGGGCTCTCACTGGGGGTTGTCACAGTTGCCAGGGGTGATGAGAAGAGCACAGAGCTCAGTGACGGACGCATCGCAGCCCAGACCATATATCAAACATCCCTGTTAACATGCAGGCCTGTAATGAGGAGGGCAGGTCTCTCTCTCTGTGTGTGTGTATGTGTGTGTGTGTGTGTGTGTGTGTGTGTGTGTGTGTGTGTGTGTGTGTGTGTGTGAGTGCGTGCTCATGCCTTGGGATAAAGAGGCTTCCTTCCTCTATAAACAGCTTGTCTGCTTGCTGTGCAGATGGCTGGATAAACAACCAGGGATAAACAACCACTTTCTGCAACTTTTGAAAACAAAGGGGGAAAAAAGTATTCAAGCAACCATTTGGCAGGAGCTCCTGTATGAAGCACACTGCAATTACAGATAATGATCTGGCCTACGGATATGAGTGAGACAGTGGAGCAGAGAACAGGAAGGCAGAGAAGTGAACCATCTGACAGGGGAACAGAGGAGAGGGATTCCAGGGATTCCAGTCAGTGAGGAGATGTGGAGAGAGAGAGAGAGATAAAGATGTCTGTTACGGCCACTACAGGTGTGAAACAACCACACTCTGCAGGTCAATAAGAGGCATCATGGTCGAGTTGAGGCTGTCAGTGTTCAGGCTCCACACTGAGGGCCATTACCTGCACTTTCATACCCTCCACGTTTTCCTCTCCCTGTCCCTCCGATGGCTCTCTCTGCCCGAGTCTCTCAGTCTGTCATGTTTTACCTTGGCTATAACCTGCCATGTTACCTTCCAGGCATTTCACACTCCACAGCTTCCCCATGGCCAAGATACACCAGTCAGGTGTGTGAAGACATCCCGGGACGTCAGATATTATTAGGCCACGAACACAGTTGGATGAATCACACCAACACACACAAACAGAAGCCGGAAGCATTTAAATGAACCCCTGAGGGATGGAGGCACTACTAGGTCATGACAGGAAAAAAGGCAGGTAACCAGGGAGCTGCTGATCGAAGTCACAGTTCTAATAGCTCATAGAGTAATGAACCTTAGAGGCTACACATAATATATAGACTCTGTCCTCAGACTACAGAAGTCTAGATAGGACATTTAGAGCTAGCTGTGCATAGAGGAGTCCACAAATTGAGAGCCAAATCCATGCAAATGAGCCTGGGCCCAGGAGATGATATCAGCTCCTTCACTGTGTAGGGGGAGTAGAGGATAAAAAGAGAGATGAGACAGGTGGACTGATCATAGATCCTGTGACCGATGGACTGACTGATCATAGATCCTGTGACCGATGGACTGACTGATCATAGATCCTGTGACAAATGGACTGATCATAGATCCTGTGGGCTAAGGCTGTTTCTCCTAGGACTGTCCCCAACAACAACAAAAATATTAGTCAATCGATTCATCTCAATGTATTTTTCATATATTATGCACACCCTATGTGTTTTCATAAAATCAACTATATGTACTGAAATTGTATGATGCTTTAAGCACGCCATTTGATTAAATAAGTCTATTTTCGTGGAACAGTTTAATTTATAATAATCTTTACCTCAAAATCATTGTAAAAAAAAGTAACTTTTATTACTAAAAGTAACTTTTATTGCCATTGCCAACTATGTAAAAATAGCCTACAGTAGCCAAAAAATAAAAACATTGCAGCCTGCAGGTAGAAAATATCCTGATAAAAATAAATATCCTATAAATCACATTGGCTATGCATGGCCTGTCTACAGCGAAATTGAAACATTGTATCAACTATCAACTGGGTCGGCACGAAATGCACACTAGCTAACTTGCAACATTGCATAAAATATCCCTGCCAGTGAGCTCAGGACAGACACAGCTGTGGGCTATTTGTGCATGGGATAAGAAGTAATCAGGTATTTTATGAAATCTCCACTGGATCAGAGCATTACATTTTTCCCTTTCATGTTGAGTGGCTATTGAAAGGGAGAGAGTTGGAAATATTTTTCTAATACATTGAGGAACTATTGTCCTACAGGAACTATTGTCCTATATTTTTCTAATACTTTGAGGAACTATAGTCCTACTTCTATATGAGTAATCGGGTGCGCGTCCTTACTCAACATTGACAGGAGCATTTCAAACAAGACGATGAATAAATTGACAAAACTCAAATGGATTATTTTTTAAAAACGTGTTTCTCATAAGTGGAGAATAGGTTGTGAGTTCTGCAAACAACGTGTCCACTCCGACCATGACAACGGTAAAAAACTGTAATAATATATTGAATGCATTAACAGAAATGACAATAACCAAACAAATTATTATAGAAATTATGTGAACTAATGGTAAATGTAGGCTACTACTGGTGATATATGTAAAAGGGAATTGATGAACAGCAAACAATGCACATAATGAACTTATGAAACAATGAATATGCAGGAAATAGCGGGAGAAAGTGCATTCTGAAGAGCGACGTGTCTTGTGCAGCTTAGCCACACTCCACTTTTTCTTGGACTGTGGTACCCCCGCGGCCTCCTCAATGGATTAGTCCATTGAGACAGGTGCAAATCAGACAGGTGTCTTGTGTACCACGAAAAATAATGATCTATTTGCCACTGCTCGACTAAAAAAATATTGGTCAACCAACAACCTATCGACCAGACGACTAAATGGGGCCAGACCTAGTTTCCCCTATGCTATATATTTTTTTAAATAAGATCATCTTGGAGAAGTAACAAGCACCAAAATAAAAACTAGACAGTCAGGGAGAATGTAAAATTAGCTTTGAAACTGCAATTTTTCTCTCAGACCCATGACAAAATGTGTAGAATTGCAGGGAACTAGTTTTAAAACTACAACATTTTCTCCACCCCATGTGTAACCCCAAAATGTGTCAAATTGCATGAAAATTGCTTTAAAACAGCAAGAAAAGGGCCTCTAAAACCGTGCCATTTGCCACACCCACCCAAGCTAACCTTGCAACTGCACCATTGGCCACACCCTCCCCAGCCTGCCAACTTTTCCACCGCTGCCCCCAAAAATCCTAGGGGAATCACTGAAAAAGTGTAGAAGAAATGCAGGGTGCTTGTGGGGGAGGGGGAGCTACTGTAGCTGTTGCAAAGTGTCAAAGAATGTGCACATCAAGCCCCTACTTGTAAAAAGGAGACGTGTCAGCAGCATTCCCAGGGAGTAAAGAGCACACACACCCACACTTATGGAGTCTTGTGGAAAATACTGTATGAATACACAAACACACACAGCTCCTCTAACTACACACACACACATCTCCACAACTCGGGTCATACTAGTTTGTTAGTCAGTTCAGTGTGATCTATTGCCGAGGTGTTATGAAGTTATGTCGGAGAAGATGACAAACAGCCAACACACAGCTCTGTTCTCCTTTCCATAACTGATCCATAAGGCATTTGGTTAGTGGTTAAACATCTACATACATTAACATACATATGACATTATGATGGTGACAGGGTCTGAACGGGTCTGTTACCACAGAGAGAGTGGTTGCTTTTCAATGTGTGATGGTGAGACTAACCTTTCAACAGTATACTAGTATCAGTGTACTATCATGTACTCACAGTCTGGAGTTGTGGTGTCAGTTGTTTTTCCTCCAGTGTGGTGTGGTGTGTCTGTGAAGGGTGGGGTGTGTTTGAGACTGTGACTACCACAGAGAGATCAGTATTTTTGCAAAACAGAGGTGCCTGATGCTGCTGCCTCTGGTTGCCTGTTGCTCCCTCTGCTGGGCCCTCCACACTACTGCAACCTGCATGGCTGGTCATGTTCCAGCACAGGAGGGTGTACTTGGAACACACATCTGGTTCTATACCCTGACACACATCACATGTATGCACAATACACACACACTAACACATTGGGTTGTCCCACCTGCCAGAGCTTTGATGCGCGAGCGCTCAAAGAGGCGTGCCGAGCTGTTCTCATTGTCCCAGTTGGTCTCTGCAGCCAGGTCCCAGCGGTTGTTGATGTCATTGTACTGCTGCTGGATCTCCTGGCTGTCGAAGTCGGTGGGAGAGATGGTGCTCATGGTGACCGGGGCTGGGGGAAAACCATCCAACCTGCAGGGGAACAGAGAGAGATGGTTATCATGGTGACCGGGGGGAAAACCAACCTGCAGGGAACAGAGAGTGACACCAGCGGTGAGAGAGTGAGTTTTTAAACGGTGTGGAGTTACTTTCAGAGCCTAACAAATGCGTTTTAATAACCCAAAGTTGACTTTGGAGAACCCCACATTCTATTCCTAACATCTCCCGCAGTCTAATAGGCTCACACTTTAACTTGGCACATTTTCTAGCATGACATGACAAGGTCGATGCAACAGATATGGTCGGTACAAATGAGGCTGAGAATGGGAGGGAGAAAGGTGAGGGAGGGAATGGTACAATACCTGTAGTTTAGCTTCTCTAGTATACGAGTGTAATATTTAGCTTAGTAAACGGCCAGTTGCATGGCAATTAATTTCATTCATATGCAGACTTGGCAAGGGGAGTAGACGTTAACACACACCCACACACGTACGCAAAAGGATGACGTGAGCAGCAGATACTTATATAACCATAACGTCTCACAGTAAAATCTGTTTGAAGGACGCAGGCAAAACTGCTTCATTAAAGGACGCACACGCCTCACAAACAAACACACACATCAATTTCTCAATCCACTCTGGCCTGGTGCCAGGGGTCAATGTCACCTGACCTGACCTGTCCAATCTGCCTCCACAGAACATAAATATCTGGCCATCACCAACAGCTTTTGATCCTGACCCCTGTGGAAAAACTGCTCATAACTTCCTGGATCATGTCCCTTGCTGTTTTTGAATGCGATTCAAGAGTATATCATCAAATTCATGAAAACACGGTCATTTAAGATACACTACCATTCAAAGGTTTGGGGTCACTTAGAAATGTCCTTGTTTTTGAAAGAAAAGCCATTTTTTGTCAAATTGATCAGAAATACAGTGTAGACATTGTTACTGTTGTAAATGACTATTGTAGCCAGTAACGGTTGATTTTTAATGGAATATCTACATAGGCGTACAGAGGCCCATTATCAGCAACCATCCCTCCTGTGTTCCAACGGCACGTTGTGTTGGCTGATCCAAGTTTATCATTTTAAAAGGCTAATTAATCATTAAAAAAATATTTTGCAATTATGTTAGCACAGCTGAAAACTGTTGTTCTGATTAAAGAAGCAATTAGTTGAGTATCTGGAGCGTCAGCATTTGTCGGTTCGATAACAGGCTCAAACTAGCCAGAAACAATTAACTTTCTTCTGAAACTCGTCAGTCTATTCTTGATTTGAGAAATGTATGAAGATCTCATACAATGCTGTGTACCACTCCCTTCACAGAACAGCGCAAACTGGCCCTAACCAGAATAGAAAGAGGAGTGGAAGGCCCCGGTGCACAACTGAGCAAGAGGACAAGTACATTAGAGTATCTAGTTTGAGAAACAGATGCCTCACAAGTCCTCAACTGGCAGCTTCAGTAAATAGTACCAGCTAAACACCAGTCTCAATGTCAACAGTGAAGAGGCGACTCCGGGATGCTGGCCTTCTAGGCAGAGTTGCAAAGAAAAAGCCATATCTCAGACTGGCCAATAAAAAGAAAAGATTAAGAAGGGCAAAAGAACACAGACACTGGACAGAGGAAATCTGCCTAGACAGCCCATAGCCATGGTATTGGCTATATACCACACCCCCTTGGGCCTTATTGCTTAAATATGTATTCAATGACTGCATTTTCATGAATTTGAAGATATACTCTTGAATCCCATTCAGAAACCGCACTTTCATAGTGTCTAGAGGGATTTGAAATCTAGACATCAAATCCTGCTGTTTAATACATGGTGGGTCTGGGGAGGGGTGTTGGTGTTGGTGTGGGGAGGGGTGTTGGTGTTGGGAGGGGTGTGGGTGTTGGTGTGGGGAGGGGTGTTGGTGTTGGTGTGGGGTGGGGAGGGGTGTTGGTGTGGGGTGGGGAGGGGTGTTGGGAGTTGGTGTGGGGTGTGGGTGTTGGTGTGGGGTGGGGAGGGGTGTTGGTGTGGGGTGGGGAGGGGTGTTGGTGTGAGTGTTGGTGTTGGGAGTTGGTGTTGGTGTGAGGTGTGGAGGGGTGTTGGGAGTTGGTGTTGGTGTGAGGTGTGGAGGGGTGTTGGGAGTTGGTGTTGGTGTGGGGTGTTGGTGTAGGGTATGGGTGTTGGTGTGAAGTGGGGTGTGGGTGTTGGTGTGGGGAGTTGGTGTGGGGTGTGGGTGTTGGTGTGGGGTGTGGGTGTTGGTGTGGGTGTTGGTGTGGGGTGTGGGTGTTGGAGTGGGGAGTTGGTGTTGGTGTGGGGTGTGGGTGTTGGAGTGGGGTGTGGGTGTTGGTGTGGGGTGTGGGTGTTGGTGTGGGGTGTGGGTGTTGGTGTGGGGTGTGGGTGTTGGTGTGGGGTGTGGGTGTTGGTGTGGGTGTTGGTGTGGGGTGTGGGTGTTGGAGTGGGGAGTTGGTGTTGGTGTGGGGTGTGGGTGTTGGAGTGGGGTGTGGGTGTTGGTGTGGGGTGTGGGTGTTGGTGTGGGGTGTGGGTGTTGGTGTGGGGTGTGGGTGTGGGTGTTGGAGTGGGTGTGGTGTGGGTGTTGGTGTGGGGTGTGGGTGTTGGTATGGGGAGTTGGTGCAGGGTGAGGAGTTGGTGTTGTGTGGGGTGCACTAGACTAACTCCTCCATGTCGTCCTGGCCAGAGACAGATCCCAGGAGAAAACACTGAACTCCGATCAGGAGAGACTGCTGATGAATATGTCAGAGCAGAGTCGCAGAGCAGCCGCCCAGAGAGAAAAATCAGGTAACAGCCAGGAGAGGAGAGAGACACACCATGGCCATGCACTGCTCCTGTCCAGAACCTCTTCCCATCCACTCCCCTGTGGTCTGACTGAGCTGTGGCATGGTCAGAGTTAAGGCCCTACCACCATGGGGAAGGAGGGGGGGGGCATTCTCTCATTCTCTACAGGAGAGGACAGGACAGGATTTCTCCCTGGTTACAGTGAGCCCCCCCTCTTCCCCTCCCCGACAGCTATGCGGCCTGGTCCCTCTCACCTCCCCTCCCGTGAAGGATCTATCCAGATTAAAACCCCCAGACAGACAGTTAACTAAAAGGCCCATTAGCTGACACAGCATGTTTGTTTAAGGGGTCAGATAACAGATTGGATCTGTCTATTGTCTGTTGATCAAGGCCTGTTTATTTGTTTGTTCTATTGTGTCTGTCGTAATTCTCTCAGTGGGATCCGGGTATTGGGGTGGAGTGATAGGGCTGCTGGGGGTCTTTAGGGCGGAGCGACGGTGAGGCTGCTCCCCCTGTCCTCCTGCTGCAGGCTCCATGCTCTCTCTTCCTGCCCTACGGGAGGCTGTCTTAATCCAGAGGATTGGGCCAGAGTATGCTGCCTCCCTCCCTCCACCAGGATAGATAGCTCCATCAGTCACTGGCCTGCTACTCCATGTTCTGCTATAGGACACCACTCGTCCCCTGAGCTAGTGGCAGCACTACTCTACCACATCTACTAGGAAACAGGGAAGAGGTGACCTGCCAGGGGACAGTTTACCTGCTACCAGAGCTATTTTAAAATACTGGTAAATATTCATGGAGGTAAGTACGCACACACACGGACTCACCCCCTAATTCAGACATAAAAATTGGGACTAGTTAAATCCGTACTCCAACAATGAGTCCCCTTTAATACACAGACGTCGAGATGCACAGGCAGATCTGTGTCTGAGCAACCGTGAGGGGAAAAAACAGAGGAACTTCAGGCTCATATACTCGGCAGATAGAGCAGAATGTGATGCCTTGCAGACAGTGAGCATCCACCGTCTCACATTGAGTATTCACAGTCTCTCTTCTCCTGGGTCTGTCTTCCCTCAGCTCAAATGCCTCTAATATAAGCAGGAAGCATAATGGTGAGAAATGTGGACATTATTCCAATGAAAGAAAATGTGTCCTTCCCAGTCCCTCCTCTAAATGAACTGACAACAGATAAAGGCCACGTGTGATGGGGAGAACGGAGAGAGTTCATGAGGGGTCACCGTGGAGGATGATGGGAGGATGGGGTGTTAAATCTAGTCTGAGAGGTGTGGAAGGAGTCTGTGACAGGGAGAGCCAGGAAAGCTTTAGACAAAACTCCTAGGGAGGTGGCGAAGGAAGATATTGTGTCCTAGAGCAGTGGTTCACAAAAAATAAGACTGATGTAATGTCAGTCATTGCATACAGGGCCTAAAAATGTACAGATTTTGGCATTGCCGGGTAAGATGTTTATTTCACCGGGTGGTGTGGTCAGGACTCCACATTGCAAGCATTTTCACTCGCATTTCACTCACTGCACAATCGAGAGCATCCTGGCGGGCTGTATCACCGCCTGGTACGGCAACTGCTCCGCCCACAACCGTAAGGCTCTCCAGAGGGTAGTGAGGTCTGCACAATGCATCACCGGGGGCAAACTACCTGCCCTCCAGGACACCTACACCACCCGATGTTACAGGAAGGCCATAAAGATCATCAAGGACATCAACCACCCGAGCCACTGCCTGTTCACCCCGCTATCATCCAGAAGGCGAGGTCAGTACAGGTGCATCAAAGCTGGGACCGAGAGACTAAAAACAGCTTCTATCTCAAGGCCATCAGACTGTTAAACAGCCACCACTAACATTGAGTGGCTGCTGCCAACACACTGACACTGACACTGACTCAACTCCAGCCACTTTAATAATGGGAATTGATGGGAAATGATGTAAATATATCACTAGCCACTTTAAACAATGCTACCTTATATAATGTTACTTACCCTACATTATTCATCTCATATGCATACGTATATACTGTACTCTATATCATCGACTGCATCCTTATGTAATACATGTATCACTAGCCACTTTAACTATGCCACTTTGTTTACATACTCATCTCATATGTATATACTGTACTCGATACCATCTACTGTATCTTGCCTATGCTGCTCTGTACCATCATTCATTCATATATCCTTATGTACATATTCTTTATCCCCTTACACTGTGTATAAGACAGTAGTTTTGGAATTGTTAGTTAGATTACTTGTTGGTTATTACTGCATTGTCGGAACTAGAAGCACAAGCATTTCGCTACACTCGCATTAACATCTGCTAACCATGTGTATGTGACAAATAAAATTTGATTTGATTTGATTTGAAATGGGCAAGTATGATCACATTTATAGTAAAATAGATGCTGCAGTAGCTGTTTTCAAAGTATTTCCACTGTTTTGTTTTATAGCTGGTAAATTAAATCTCACAAAGTCAAAGAACTACAACTCCTATATAGCCTATTCCACCTCACACTGTAACACAGCCTGCCTCGGGGCTGTGCGCATGTGAAGAGCTGAGTGAAAAATTCATTTTCAGAAGCGCTGCACACAAGGAATAAAAGTTGGTCTAATTTACTTGAAACTTGAGACTTTGTCCTTGTGTTTCTTGGCTATTTACATTGTTTTGTTCACAAGCTAGGTTGTTTTTCAATGTTTGAGTTTCAACTGCTAGAGAAGAAAAGACTACGCTTCTACTAGTCAGACTCAATCTCACAGGCACAAACACGACTCAGGTAGCGCTACCACAGGTAGCCTTAAAGGGACAGGTGAACATTTTTGTCTCATTTGTGATATTTTGGTTAAAAGACTCAGGTAATTAAACAATATACCACATTACTTGTTACTAGTAATACATGTATTGTTTTAGAAACATAAAGCATGCCCATCTGTTTTTTGTCGGTGTAATTTTTGCGTGAAAAAAATATTGTGGCTAGTAGATTTTTTTTTACATCTACCTGCCATAGTGGCTGGTAGACCAAAACGTTACTTTGATGCCCTGACTGCATACCTTAGAGAGCTATGTATAACTTGACAAAAATATCAAGATCAACTAGCCCATGTCAGCTCATATTTTTTAGCTAGGTTTTTAAGCCCTTAGATTTTGTTGTAATGTTTGACTCCCTCAAATATCACATCAATACACATTAGACATGACAAAATGTGTAGAATTGCAGGAAATAAGCTTAAACCTGCAACATTTTCTCTCCACCAACAAGAGGGGTGTGAACAGTTTGTGGGGGGGCAGAATGTTCCCCAATGCTGGAAGGGGGGCCTGAGTGAAAAAGTGTGGGAACCCCTGTCCTAGAGGGCCAGACAATACAGTCCATCCAGTATTGGATTAATTTGATAGGACTGTAGCTAGCAACCTGGTGATGCCATATAATAGGGTTGTCACGATACCAGATGTAACAAGCGTGGACGCCGTACTGCTCCTCACACATGTAAACATCCAAATAAACAAAGAAGCAGGGTAAATCCCATTAGGGTCAGATTAGGAAGTGGCTCAGAATAGAAACCCAGCAGATAGTCATTATCCTCAAAGAAAGACAGGAGGAACAGTCAGCAATACTTCCATTCCCTCCCTCCCTCCAGTCCACTCTGCCCCAGATCCCCATAATCCCCAAAACACACCCATAATGGACCTTCTGGGGCTGACTGACTTACCAGGACACTACAGTCCACTCTGTCCCAGAACCCCATAACCCCCCTACAGACAGGCACCCATAATGGACCTTCTGGGGCTGACTGACTGACTAGGACACTGCTAGAGCCTGAAGGCTTGAGCCTGGGGGAGCTTTGGGTCCTCTGAGGCAGTGTGAACAGACAGATGGCTCATGGCTCAACACCAGACCCAAGACAAAATTATTTCCAGAGACCCCAATTCATTGTAGCAGTCAATGACAAAAGTAAAGCTAAACATTGAATGAAAGGGGAACCAGCAAATGGAGTACCTAACTAACTGATTAGGCACAACTATTATTAATTATTATACAACATTCTTGCCAAAAACAGAATGCTATATAACAATCTCAGCTCTGCAGATTTTTCTGTGAAGAAACAGAATCATGAGATCATTTATTCTGGTATCGTTCCGATGTAGCTTGTTTCTGGTCACAGGTTCTCTCAACCAACTTTACCTGGAATGCTTTTCCTTCACTCTGCGTCCAACTCATCCCAAACCATCTCAATTGGGTTGAGGTTGGGTGATTGTGGAGGCCAGGTAATCTGATGCCTGTTTTAGGGCACTCCATCACTCCCCTTCTTGGTAAAATAGCCCTTACAAAGCCTGGGAGGTGTGTTGGGTCATTGTCCTGTTGAAAAACAAATGATAGTCCCACTAAGCGCAAACAAGATGGGTAGGCGTATCGCTGCAGAATGCTGTGGTAGCCATGCTGGTTAAGTATTCCTTAAATTCTAAACAAATCACTGACAGTGTCACCAGCAAAGCACCCCCATACCATCACACCTCCTCCTCCATGCTTCCTGGTGGTAACCACACATGCGGAGATCATCCGTTCACCTACACAGCATCTCACAAAAACACGGTGGTTGGAACCAAAAGTCTCAAGATTTCCACCGGTCTAATGTCCATTGTTCATGTTTCTTGGCCCAAGCAAGTCTCTTCTTCTTATTGGTGTCATTTGGTAGTGGTTTCTTTGCAACATTTTGACCATGAAGGACTGATTCATGCAGTCTCCTCTGAACAGTTCATGTTGAGATGTGTCTGTTACTTCAACTCTGTGAAGCATTTATTTGGGCTGCAATTTCTGAGGCTGGTAACTCTAATGAATGTATCCTCTGCAGGAGCTATTCCTTTCCTGTGGCGGTCCCCATGAGAGCCAGTTTCATCATAGCGCTTGATGGTTTTGGCAACTGCGCTTGAAATGTTTTTTTAAGTTCTTGACATTTTCCAGATTGACTGACCTTCATGTCTTAAAGTAATGATGTTGTTTCTCTTTGATTATTTGAGCTGTTCTTGCCATAATATGGACTTGGTCTCTTACCAAATAGGGCTATTTTCTGTATACCACCCCTACCTTGTCACAACACAACTGATTGGCTCAAACACATTAAGGAGAGAAATTCCACAAATTACTTTTAACAAAGCACACCTGTTCATTGAAATGCATTCCAGGTAACTACCTCATGAAGCGTCTTTGTAACTGTGTAAAAAAATGTACCATGTATGTCAAATGTTTATGTAACAAACAAAAAAATATATATTCACACAGCTGAAGTCAGAAGTTTACATAAACCGTAACCAAATACATTTAAAGTCAGTTTTTCACAATTGCTGACATTTAATCCTAGTAAAAAATCCCTGTTTTAGGGCAGTTAGGATCACCACTTTATTTTAAGAATGTGAAATGTCAGAATAATAATGGAGATAATTATTTCTTTCAGGTTTTATTTCTTTCATCACATTCCCAGTGGGTCAGAAGTTTACATACACTCAATTTGTATTTGGTAGCATTGCCTTTAAATTGTTTAACTTGGGTCAAACATTTCAGGTAGCCTTCCACAAGCTTCCCACAATAAGTTGGGTGAATTTTGGCCCATTCCTCCTGACGGAGCTGGTGTAACTGAGTCAGGTTTGTAGGCCTCCTTGCTCGCACATGCTTTTTCAGTTCTGCCCACATATTTTCTATAGGATTGAGGTCAGGGCTTTGTGTTGGCCACTCCAATACCTTTACTTTGTTGTCCTGAAGCCATTTTGCCACAACTTTGGAAGTATGCTTGGGGTCATTGTCCATTTGGAAGACCCATTTGCAACCAAGCTTTAACTTCCTGACTGATGTCTTGAGATGTTGTTTCAATATATCCACATCATGTTCTTCCCTCATGATGCCATCTATTTTGTGAAGTGCACCGGTCCCTCCTGCAGCAAAGTACCCCCACAACATTATGCTGCCACCCCCGTGCTTCACGGTTGGGATGGTGTTCTTCAAACATAACGATGGTCATTATGGCCAAACAGTTCTATTTTTGTTTCATCAGACCAGAGGACATGTCTCCAAAAAGTACGATCTTCGTCCCCATGTGCAGTTGCAAACCGTAGTCTGGCTTTTTTATGGCAGTTTTGGAGCAGTGGCTTCTTCCTTGCTGAGTGGCCTTTCAGGCCTTTTACATTGCACTCCACGAAGAGCCTGCCAGTTACCTTGTCCTATGGATATCTACAGTTATAAAATTGGCACGGTGGTGTAAGCCTACATGAAACACAGACCTTATTTTAAGTGAATATAAAAATATCCTATGGAATAAATGAAGGAACCGCTTTTCAGATTTTGCTAGGTGTCATGGGAATTATGACTCACACTTTGGTAGTCGATTCTTACCATGTCCATTATTAAAATAGGATTTCCTGCATATAGAAATTAGTTTTTGTTTTCAACATTAATCACAGGTCATTTAAAACTCTATTTTTATTCAAACAGTTGAGAGTATTTGTCTCCTAAACAAACTCTTCAGTATCATTGTCACTTCAGAGCTGTGTGTGTGTAACGGTTTTCTTCTGGTGAAAGAGAGGCAGACCAAAATGCAGCGTGGTTAGTTTTGTACATCTTTAATAAAGATGAAAATACAACAATCTACAAAACAAGAAATGTGGAAAAAAAACTGAAACAGTCCTATCTGGAGCCACAAACACAAAGACAGGAACAATCACCCACAAAACCCAACACAAAACAGGCTACCTAAATATGGTTCCCAATCAGAGACAATGACTAACACCTGCCTCTGATTGAGAACCATATCAGGCCAAACATAGAAATAGACAAACCAGACACACAACATAGAATGCCCACCCAGCTCACGTCCTGACCAACACTAAAACAAGGAAAACACACAAGAACGATGGTCAGAACGTGACAGTGTGTGTGTGTATTTATATATTATATTAAGTTAAAATAAAAGTGTTCATTGTTCATTCAGTATTGTTGCAATTGTCATTATTACAAAAATGTGTGTGTGTGTATGATATATATATATAAAATATTTTTCTCTCTCTAATAAATCAGCCTTTTTTGTCCTCCAATAATCGGTATCAGAGTTGAAAAATCATAATCGGTGGACCTCTAATCTCCATCCTGCTTATCCTCAACACTGGGGCCCCACAAGGGTGCTTTCTCAGCCCTCTCCTGTACTCCCTGTTCACCCACGACGGTGTGCCATGCACGCCTGCCTCCAACTCAATCATCAAGTTTGCAGACGACACTACAGTGGTAGGCTTGATTACCAACAGCGATGAGACAGCCTACAGGGAGGAGGTGAGGGCCCTCAGAGTGTAGTTGTCAGGAAAATAAGCTCACACTCAACGTCAACAAAACAAAGGAGATGCTTGTGGACTTCAGGAAACAGCAGAGGGAGCACCCCCCTATCCACATCGACGGGACAGTAGTGGAGGTGGAAAGTTTTAAGTTCCTCTGCGTACACATCACGGACAAACTGAAATGGTCCACCCCCACAGACA
This sequence comes from Oncorhynchus tshawytscha, assembly GCF_018296145.1. Classification (NCBI taxonomy): domain Eukaryota; kingdom Metazoa; phylum Chordata; class Actinopteri; order Salmoniformes; family Salmonidae; genus Oncorhynchus; species Oncorhynchus tshawytscha. The sequence continues at coordinate 35,162,016 of NC_056461.1, read as the reverse complement.
GCGTGGTGAAGAAGGCGCAACAGCGCCTCTTCAACCTCAGGAGGCTGAAGAAATTTGGCTTGTCGCCAAAAGCACTCACAAACCTCTACAGATGCACAATCGAGAGCATCCGGTTGGACTGTATCACCGCCTGGTACGGCAACTGCTCTGTCCACAACCGCAAGGCTCTCCAGAGGGTAGTGAGGTCTGCACAACGCATCGCTGGGGGCAAACTACCTGCCCTCCAGGACATCTACACCACCCGATGTCACAGGAAGGCCATAAAGATCATCAAGGACAACAGCCACTGCCTGTTCACCCCGCTATCATCCAGAAGGCGAGGTCAGTACAGGTGCATCAAAGCAGGGACCGAGAGACTGAAAAACAGCTTCTATCTCAAGGCCATCAGACTGTTAAACAGCCATCACTAACATTGAGTGGCTGCTGCCAACATACTGACTCAAATCTCTAGCTACTTTAATAATAAAAAATTGTATGTAATAAATATATCACTATTCACTTTAAACAATGCCACTTTATATAATGTTTACATACCCTACATTACTCATCTCATATGTATATACTGTACTCTATACCATCTACTGCATCTTGCCTATGCCGTTCGGCCATCACTCATCCATATATTTATATGTACATATTCTTATTCATTCCTTTACACTTGTGTGTGTATAAGGTAGTTGATGTAAATTTGTTAGATTACGTGTTAGATATTACTGCATGGTTGGAATTAGAAGCACAAGCACTTCGCTACACTTGCATTAACATCTGCTAACCATGTGTATGTGACCAATCATTTTGGGGGGGATTTGAGGAGGAGAAGGAGAGGGGACTGGGGCAGTAGGGGACTAGGGGAGTAGGGGGAAGGAGAGGGAACTAGGAGAGTAGGGGAAGGAGAGGGGACTAGGAGCAGTAGGGGAAGGAGAGGGGACTAGGAGAGTAGGGGAAGGAGAGGGGACTAGGGGCAGTAGGGGACTAGGGGAGAAGGGTAGGGGACTAGGGGAGAAGGGGAGGGGACTAGGGGGAAGGAGAGGGGACTAGGAGAGTAGGGGAGAGAGAGGGGACTGGGGGAGTAGGGGAAGGAGAGGGGACTGAGGCAGTAGGGGAAGGAGAGGGGACTAGGAGAGTAGGGGAAGGAGAGGGGACTAGGAGAGTAGGGGAAGGAGAGGGGACTAGGAGAGTAGGGGAAGGAGAGGGGACTAGGGGCAGTAGGGGACTAGGGGAGAAGGGGAGGGGACTAGGGGAGAAGGGGAGGGGACTAGGGGGAAGGAGAGGGGACTAGGAGATTAGGGGAGGGAGAGGGACTGAGGCAGTAGGGGAAGGAGGGGACTAGGAGAGTAGGGGAAGGAGAGGGGACTAGGAGAGTAGGGGAAGGAGAGGGGACTAGGAGAGTAGGGGAAGGAGAGGGGACTGAGGCAGTAGGGGAAGGAGAGGGGACTAGGAGAGTAGGGGAAGGAGAGGGGACTAGGAGAGTAGGGAAAGGAGAGGGGACTAGGGGGAGAAGGGGAAGGAGAGGGGACTGGGGAGTAGGGGAAGTAGAGGGAACTAGGAGAGTAGGGGAAGGAGAGGGGACTAGGGGAGTAGGGGCAAGGAGAGCGGACTAGGGGCAAGGAGAGGGGACTAGGGGGAAGGAGAGGGGACTAAGGGACTGGGGTAGTAATCCCCATTGTGGCTAGGAGGAGTTGGGGCTCAGTGTCTTTACTAATCACCCCTAATCCAGACACACAATCCCCTGACCCACTATGACACTGACTCCCATACAGGACACAGCCTACAATACATACATCACACATCCTACAACACAGGCTATGACGTAGGCTACGACACACAGCCTCCGTCTGACACAGGCTCTGACATAGCCAGCCTCCCTAGAATAGATACAACCTCAGAACACAGCCTCCTCCGACACAGCGTCGCACACCGGCTCACAACCTCTAAACAGCATCCCAAAAGTTCATCAGGCAAAAAGACATTCCATTCTGCTATTTTTCACCATGATACCGAGCTGTCACCACCACTATCCCCCAAAACACATCCTGCGTCAATACACTAATCATATCAACAGACCGTGCCTCAGATAAACCCAATTCATAAATGTAAAAAACAACAGTTTAAATGGCCTTCTCTGCTATTTAATGGTTAATTACAATATTCCCCTGGTCACTGATAAGGTGATGAATTGGAGGGGACATAAATCAATCGGGCTTAGAGCTGGGGAGGGAGGGCCAAACACAGGACCCAGGGGGAGTGTCTGCCTGCCTGCTGGGGATGAGATGACAGGGCTTTGTTAGGACAGTCTGCTCCACACACACTAGCCAGACTGTGGAGAGCCCACAGCTAATACACTAACTACATACCCAGAAATACCCTCTACTTTACAGTCATATTCATTCCCATCACACAAATAATCCGAGTCACACGCCACCAACACACCAACACCTCTCTAATCAACCTTAATGAGACCGTGACCACCCTTAATGAGACAACAAGACCTCTCTAATCACCCTTAATGTATGTCGTTCTACAGCTAATGTATAAGCTTCTCTCTGTTGTGATCAGATCAGCTTTATGCCTCCCCCCATTCCCTGGCCCCCCTCTCCTTTCAATAGCCCTACCCCCTAGCCCTCCCCCGGGCCCCCTCCTCTTCCCTAGCCCTCCCCGGGCCACCTCCTCTCCCTAGCCATCCCCCGGGCCCCCTCCTCTTCCCTAGCCCTCCCCGGGCCCCTCCTCTTCCCTAGCCCTCCCCGGGCCCCCTCCTCTTCCCTAGCCCTACCCCTCCCCCGGGCCCCCTCCTCTTCCCTAGCCCTACCCCGGGCCCCCTCCTCTTCCCTAGCCCTATTCCGTGCCCCATCCTCTCCCCTAGCCCTACCCCGGGCCCCCTCCTCTTCCCTAGCCCTATTCCGTGCCCCATCCTCTCCCCTAGCCCTCCCCGGGCCCCCTCCTCTTCCCTAGCCCTACCCCCTAGCCCTCCCCGGGTCCCCTCCTCTTCCCTAGCCCTCCCCCGGGCCCCTCCTCTTCCCTAGCCCTCCCCCGGGTCCCCTCCTCTTCCCTAGCCCTATTCCGTGCCCCATCCTCTCCCCTAGCCCTCCAACCGGGCCCCCTCCTCTCTTCTCCTCCTCCCCTTCATTGAGCGCCTGCCTCGTGTTGATAGCCATTATGGTGCCTGAGCATGTTTACGTCTGCCGAGCCGCTGCAGTGGATTTATGGGACAAACCTTTGACCTCTAAATCCACATAATGGATCATTTACTAAATTTGTCATGGTTGTCCTTAATTAAAGGAACATTTCACCCCAAAACTATCTTTTTTTGTTTCATTAGTCCATTGTTGATATGGTCCCAAAATGTTTTGCATGTGAGCAATCAAGTTAGGATATATAACTTTCAAAAGACAGAAATACAGCCGGTAAGATGCATTTTGCATCATATGATGAAAAACATAGCATTATATGATGCAAAATGCATCGTACCGACTGTATTATGAAAGTTATATATCTTGAAAACTTGATAGCTGACATGAAAAACATGTTGGGAATATATAAACAATGGACTAATGAAACAGAAACAAAAAGATTGTTTTGTGGTGGAGTTTTTGCTACAATATGACCAGGATAATCACCTTGTGAGCCTTTTAACAGAGCCATCAGAGGGAAAACAAACACACACACAGTGTAGTGGTCATAATCACACAAACAAGATGTCACAGCTGGAATGGGGGGCTAAAATGGTGGAGGGCTAAGACACTGAGCCCTATAGAGCTCTCCTACACCATGAAAAACAGGATATCCTTTTGTGATGGGACTCTGAAAGATGTAAATTATACAATAATGGCTCTTAGACATCCTTTATCAATAAGGGTATTATAAAGGGGCAATACATCTGTAATAAAGTAGGCTACAGTCTTGGAGATAGAATTGCTAGTGTAGTGACACAGCAGCACTGGAACATGAGAGCAGTAGTCTCTTCCTGCTATGTTGAGCAGAATGAATGAATGAATAATTTGAGACAGGAGAGGGAGGAACACTCCCAAAGCGCTCATCCTGCTCTGCTGCCCACAACATAATCCCCAATATAAAAACCCAGCTTTAGGCGTAACAGTTACAAGGAAACTGGCTATTCTTTCTAGAATTGGAGGAAGGCCGGTGTGTTTGGTGGCAACAAAAACTGTGAAGCTCCTGCCCATCCCCCTGTCAAACACGCAACACATACAACACAAACATAATGTAAGGGGGGCATGTCTGTGTGATGGTTCAGAAGAATAGCTCTTTACTAATGTCAAGCATGAAAACAAGGCATTCAGAAATGCCTCTGGGGTTCTGAGTTGTGCTGCGTTGAGAGGCCCGCCTAGCCTCTGACCAGCCAAACACCAGGAGAGGAGAGGGCATCACTTTCAGGAGAATGTTGCGAGCTCCGAGGTAAAGCAGGACAGAGAAAGCAGCATCACCGCCACCTCTCTTTCTCTCAATCACTACTCTCCCCCCTTCCCTTCTCCCCTCCCTGATCTGCTTTCCTCCTTAGCTGGTCTGTTTTCCCAGATAATCAGGGAGAGGGAGAAATGGAGCCCAGCACAATCGCCTGGAGGTAATTAGCCCAGTGCACAACATGCCAGACGGGCACGCAGGCAACCCTACGCCAGGGGGATGGAGCCACACTCCCTCACCAAGACAGACAGGAACTAGAAGCCCCAACACAACAATTCTTTAGCTCCTTTTTCAAGACAGGCAGAGAGAATACAAGGAGTCTTAAGCCTTTCGCGTGCTTCGGTTTGGCTGGCGCCTAGCCGAACTCGGCTGGGCGAACAGAATGCGTGTATTCGCATACTCCCTTAAAAGACCTTCACTTGTATAGTACTGTTTGTCCATCTTGAGACGCCGTCACCACTTCCTCAAGATAGTCAGAATGAATCGAAGATAACTCGAAACATTTTTGCAGAGATCTTAGTCACGCAATTTTACATCAAACAAAGATGTTTGGTGCCGTATTTCTCATGTGGAAAAATGTGCATGAAAACACGTCAATAGTTTAATGACAAACACTTAATTGAAGAATCCCTAGGTTAACCAATGATGACGGGGCGAAGAATTCGGCTACCGAAATGTGGCTTTTTTTTGCCGAAAACCCAAAATTACAAAAATGTCACAAAATGAACTGTTCTGAACGTTTTAGGATGGGAAGCAGGCGGACGCCTTTAATAACACACACACTGCTGATCAAATCGTTTTGTTCTACCAGTCCAGGAGCTGCATGGCCGCCCAGACCAACCCCCCACAGCACTGGATGATAGAATTTCTCTATGACTATATGCTAATAAACAGGAATGTTAATCACTGCAGCAAACCCCCCCTCTACACACTTCACATCAGCTAATGGCCTCTCCTCTCCTGGGGGGGTAACCCCTCTCTGGCTCCATGTCCTCCTGTCAGTCAGGCTCAGATGGGGTAGGACAGAGATGGGGGTGAGATCCCCAAAAAGCCTACCACAAAGCCTATTCCGCCACAGTGGCCCCACACAATGGAGGAGTCAGCAGAGACAGGGGCCAGAAGCTTGCGCCTTTCCTGTTTGCAGAAATGAGGCGGCCAGAGACACACATGTATCACAGGGCCATCACAGAGAGTCTGATCCAGGCCTGAATGCTCTGTTGAAAAGGGTAGCGGCGACCTATTGTCAACCTGTAACATCACATTCATCAAACACTCCAGCGCCCAGCGCTTACATCCCCCCCCGCAGCCTGCTCAACAACACGGTGTCCACCGCACATACACACACACACGTCAGAGATCACACTCTCCATGACATACTCTCATATTCAACTCAATCACTTCAGCACCTCTAACACCCAAACTCATCTATCCATCAAATCTCAGTGGCCATTCAAAACCCTCTCTCATTAGCCAGATTGATTGACTCATCCAACGACAGTGATCATGGCATTGCTGCTCACCCATGTCATGTGTTCACCCGTGGAACACACACACACGTACCTTCTTCTATATAGAACACCCACCTCCTCTACAGGAACAATGTACTAAAGCTCAATACACTAGAACAGAGACTCAGACATAGCCACACAAACGACAGTTCCTATACATGTCATGTAATGTGACCATGACTCACCGGAGACTCACTCATCAGGCCTATTTTCCCATTTGTGATTCAAATGGAACACCTTTTAGCAAAAAGTTGCAAGACCATGACGGCTACAGCCACAGAATGTCAACTGAAATGTATGAAATGCCCAGAGAACGGAGCAGATCAATATTGTAGAGGACGGACCTGGATACTCATGAAAATCGCTCATTTCTCCACATCGGACAAGCAATAACTGTAGCTACAGTAGGACTGGGCGATATGACCTAAAAATCAAATCTGCATTTGTTTTCTAACTTATGGGCGATTCACAATATACAGTACCAGTCAAAAGTTTGGACACACCTACTCATTCAAAGGTTTTTCTTGATTTGTACTATTTTCTACACTGTAGAATAACAGGGAAGATCAAAACTATGAACTAACACATATGGCATCAAATAGTAACCAAAAAAATGGTTAAACAAATCTAAATATATTTGACATTTGTCAGAGTGATGGGTGTAACTGGTGTATGCAGTCAGGTGCAGGAGAGCAGAGAATAGGGAGCAACGTAACTTCACTCAGAATAATGAATGGTGCAAGGTAAAACAATACACTTGCCCAAACACAAACACACAAACACAAACACAAACACAAACACAAACACACAAACACAAACACACAAACACACAAACACAAACACACAAACACACAAACACAAACACACAAACACAAACACACAAACACAAACACACAAACACAAACACACGAACATCAACTTTTACCCGCAGGCAAGAAATAGCACCAGTCGAAATAACCAGTCACCAACATTACCGAACATGACATAAAACAATCCCGCACAACGCCATGGGGGAAACAGAGGGTTAAATACATGAACAATAATTAGGTTGTGATACAGCCTGGATTCGAACCATAAGACCCACTAATAATTAAATGATTTTATCAAAATAGTTGAACCTGGTTTTTTTTGTTGCAATAGTCACTGATCTGGCTTTCAAGTCTATTAAATGCCATTTTTTGTTACAAATGTAACTAGAACCATGCATAATGCACATTCACTAATAATGACTAACTTCTTGTAACAGGCATTAGGCTATAGAAAATGAACACAGGTCTCATCAACAATCTCTCAAGCCCAGGTACTAGTGATTAGCCAGCTAATCTTTATATTTCAAGTTTAGCCAACTTGGATCTATGTACTAGCTAACAAGGTTGAACAGTTGAATTGTTATTACCTCTCTGTCGGTCTCCAACGGTTTGAAAAGCATGTTAGCCTGTCCACTTTGTTCAGATGTTGAAATCAAGTGGCCTACCTTGTTTCTCGAAATGAGAATGAGTTGTATAATAATTGTGTTTTATGTTTATTGGATATTTATAAAACACAGACTAGACAGCTAGTATAACAGTCTTTGAATAAAATGATGCTAGCGGTACCCCAATGCCCCGTGCGACAAACTGAGCATTCATTTTCCAGAATCAATGTTCATTCATACTCCCGTTTTAGTAGTGTCTGTTCTGTGTGGAATCTGAGTAGTTGAGACACTAAAAGGGCAGAGTTAGAAAAGGTAACTTGTCCTCTTTTACAATAAAATAATATCTCTGTGTTTCAGTGTCCATATGACCCATGCTGTTTGACCAAACCTCAAATTTAAATAGCGAGGTGAGACCACTTGTCAGAGAGGAAAATGTGAACTCTCAGCTGTGTTGGTGTGAGAGGCAGGGGGAGGGGCTTGGTGTGTGTAAACCCTAGATATCACTCGCTAAAATCTGTCCCAAATAAGCCCAATGCGCTTCTACGGGCTTATTTTGGACCTAAGCTTGTCGCCTGCCTTCCAGGCTTTGGGACAACTGCTCCCATTGTTAGGTCGGAGATGCATCTCTTCCTTATATACAGATCTCTGGTGTAAATGGGGAGGTGCACACAGCACCGAAAGAGACAATACAAAAAATACAACACGAGACCAAGCGGACAAACACTCATAAAAACGATAAATAGCAAAACCTTGTTTCTTGCGATACAGGCATTTGGAATATCGTGTGAAAACATATATCAAAGTCTATTAACTGGAATTTATCGCCCAGCCCGAACTGAAGCTATCTTTCATTGCTCTACACTGGGTAACAGAAATGACATGACTGTGCAATAGGCTAATTATATAGTGACTGGCCAGGAGTTGGGCATTTAGGCTACATTCCAATACAGGAGTCAAGTTTAGTGTGAAGTTATTTGTCTGATCTTGACTTCAGGATTGTTCATATAGGCCAATCAGTGCCAATTTCTTTGTGGCCTGACCCACCGCAATGCAATTACAAACCTTGAAAGCACCCCCGCTCTTTAATAGACATCTGTTATATGGCCCCATATGAACTGTCACTTTGAGAGAAGCTATGGTCTTTAAACCAGTGAGCTCACTACTCTCATCCTCTCTATCACCCTCCCTTATTGTACTGTGTTTGAATTAGTAATTTAGCCAATCTGGCAGATCTGGCCATGGGATGTTGTCTAAAGCACTCCTTCACAGTCTTGTGACCTTCAACACAAATACCACAGGGCCCGGGTCATGAGACTTATAGGGAAGGTCAGGGTCAGGGTTGGCTCTCCACTTGGGTAACAGACCTTTATCCTAATCACAGTCACTGAGAACCTCACAGATTCTAATATGGGTTCATTCATCAGATTTCCCTACAGTCAATCATCAGCCTGAGCTCTGGATACACCATGTACCAGCTCTGAACCTCAGGCCCTTCTCCATTTAAGGCAATGTGCACCCTATCGGCTGGACATTGTTGCTTCTTTACTTGAGATGGCTCAAGTAAAGCATGGACTCCAGAGGAAAAAAGAAGGAATCACAAGGCCCAAGGATGTGTCCACAACTTGCAAAATATTCCAACCCCCGTCGCTCACCCACTCTATCCAGAGTGGCAAAACTCCTGCCTGCTTTGGATAACTGGACGGATGATGTGGGAGACAAACTTATACCACCATCTAAAAAACAAAGCAAATTGTTAGAGGACCGCATTTCCCACTACAGCCAAGCTCAATACAAGAGACACGTTGCAGAACGACACAGTACAATGTAATCTAACTTGAGGCAACCCATCTATGAAATGCTTAGGCCTAAACCTAAAATAATCCCATCCTTAAACACTAATGAGTCTATATAATAACAGCCCACCACTGCTACCTCCCCTACAGTAGCAGTCTTCAATAGAAATTGTGTTTCAGCACTACTTATTAAAGACAGAAGGATTTCACAGCTTATAATGAGACCAAGCATAGGCTTCTCTATGACATGAAACACCCAAGAGGCTCCAGTAGATAGCAAGGGTCTTTAAAATGAATCCCTCTAGTCAATGAGCATCATCTAGAGTAGACAACTAGAGATGAGTAGTGTAGAGTAGTGTCGAGTAATTATAAAAGACAATTTATTGAAGCATTATGGAAAGCCCAGTGAACCAATGACTCAATACAAAACCCCAACCAGAAGGACATCACTCTGTCCTCAAGTAGTCTACGCCTGCAGGTATTCATGTTTTTTCCATCTCTTAGCCTCTTCAATGTGTTTAAATTTGCTGTGATTGTGGACTATTGACCACACATTGGTACATCCATATTCAATCTTGGAAAAAAACAAACAACTTGAGATGATGTCAGAACAACAATCTTCATTGAGCAGATTATAATGAATCCTGCTTAAGAGGCTGAGAGCAACACTCAAATAACAAGAGGTGCTTGAGTTGATTCAACCACCAAATTCTAAAACCAAAGAATAGGCCGAAACAGAAAGGGGAAAACTGTAGGCTATTTGCCTTTTATCTCAATTGCAGACTGAAGTCTGTACTTTATGTTTAAAATGAGTAATGGTTCCCACTAGTTAACCCACAAAGTGGCCACATCGTTCAAATACATAAAATCTGATTTTAATGAGAGAAACAGCTAGGATTTATGATTTTCTGGCTGTGTTAACTAATGACGAGTGATGACCCTGCACATCTGATAAGGACAATAACATTTGGAAAATTTGGTTGACTGCAGCACAATGATCCTGTGAGTGGCAGGAGTTGAAACAAGCTTGTATAGGAGGGATTTTGAGCATCAGCACTATGGGGGGCACACAGCTAGTGATTTCCAACCATCCATCCATTCCTCATCCACCCTAGGTAGGCAACAACTGGAGGACACCCAATAGCCTATGAACAGATCTGAAGTAGTCACTAGCTCTCTCAACAAAAGCATATAAATGTATAGAATAAACAGGTTAACAACAGCATGACTAATAGCCTACCTTCAAGCTAGTCATAAATTCAAACATGCAATCAAAAATAAGAAACATTGGCAATTAGGCTCAGTGATGCACCACGTAAATATTTCATTTCACAAATCTTGAACAAGCCAAACACCAACGGCTGAGCTTCATCCATCTAGATTACACAATACTGTACTCATAAAACTGTTAGAGTAGAAAATAGTTGGTCTGTCTACGCTTGGGACCCCAAAGGTATGCTTCTGAAAGATACAGGATAGCTTTGCTATAAGGTGGTTTTTGCTGTTGGTCCATAAAGGTTCACCGTAGGTGGTCAAACAGTCATTATCATACCTCAAATGGTGACTAGAATTTAGCTGACAAAACACTGGTTTAGTTTCCTACTAAATCATAAATGTGGTGTTTTCATAACATTATCTTATTTACGCTACTGCATGCCTCTAAACTGATGCTCTTCATACAGGAAACAAAGGTTCTGTCCAGGAAAAATTACTTGAAGGAAGGAGGTGGACATCAATAAACCACTTAAGCATTATACATTGAACAAAAATATAAAAGCAACTTGTAAAGTGTTGGTCCCATGTTTATTGGACTGAAATAAAAGATCCCAGAAATGTTCCATATGCACCAAAGGCTTATTTCACTCGAATTCTGTGCACAAATTTTCTTACATCTGTTAGTAAGCATTTATCTTTTGCCAAGATAATCCATCCACTCGATAAGTGTGGCATATCAAGAAGCTGATTAAACAGCACAGTCATTACACAGGTGCACCTTGTACTGGGGACAATAAAAGGCCACTAAAATGTGCAGTAAAAAAGATTTCTCAAGTTTTGAAGGAGTGTGCAATTGGCATTCTGACTGCAGGAATGTCCACCAGAGATATTGCCAGGGAATTGAATGTTCATTTCTCTACCATAAGCCGCCTCCAACGTCGTTTTAGAGAATTTGGCAGTACGTCTAACCGGCCTCACAACCACAGACCACATGTAATCACGCCAGCCCAGGACCCCCACATCCAGCTTCTTGACCTGCAGGGTCATCTGGGGGGGTGCTGAGCAGTATTTCTGTCTGTAATAAAAACCTTTTGTGGGGAAAAACTCATTCTGATTGGCTGGGCCTGGCTCCCCTGCTCAGTCATGTGAAATCCATAGTTTAGGGCATAATGAATTTAACTCAATCGACTAATTTCCTTAAATGAACTGAAACTCGGGAAAATCGTTGCGTTTATATTTTTGTTCAGCATATATATAGACTTAACAAGCATGCAGGCCAGCTATCTTGCAAATAATTAAATTGTTTATAGTTTATTATATCCACAGGCAAATAACAGTGCAATAGTGAGCCAGCAGCAGATACCTGGGTGGCCCAGAGAATAATTATGGTGTTGTTTGTTTGTCCACATGAGACAGCGCAAAAGCCAGGGTTATCCATAACTACGAATGACATTTCAAAACTCCTATGAAGCTCGTCCAGCAGAATATTTACTAAGGTGTACTAACATTTAATGAAAACGTTTAATATAAGCACCGTGTATGAATTTGAGGGTCAGGTATGAACGAAACATTTATTGAGAGCGAGACAGTTACGTTGGCTAATGTCATGTTCAGCGGGACATCAGATAGTGACACACAGGCAGCCTCGATCCAGAGAGGACAAGAGGAGCTGGCTAGTCATCAAGCTAACTGGCAAACACCGACTCAAACAAAGCCAGTCAACACACAGCATGGCGAGGTGGCCAATAGAAGATACCTTGTTAGCTATTCAATTTGAGAGCCAATGTTTTATTACTGTTTGGATAATATATTTGAAAATAATGTGCCATTTTAAAAAGGGCATCCCAATAACGTCTTTACCTGAACATTAGGATTTGCCCATGTCTGCTAGCTAGCTAACGTTAGCTGGTTGGTGGAGGTGGTGTTGTTGGAGGAAAAATAATCACGCTTACCCGTTCTCGTTGTTTATCTTCGTTAGTGGGAGACTCACTATATTTTTACCGCGTCACTGATAACATATAACACTAACATACATATAGTCTCTGGTTACTGGCATTAGTGACTTAATTCAATGTTAATGATAAAGGTTTAAAATCCCAGTTGACAGCGCATTTTTGTTAAATCCGCATCCTTGAATAAGAGCTGTTCACGCTGATTGTGCAGCACAGCGTGTTACGAAACATAAGCAGCCTTAGCACCTGACATAATAAAGGTAATGCAATGTTGGTACAAAGGATATAAAAAATAATGTATAAATCAGCATCAGAGAGATGTCCTTAGCTTCCTATTCCTCCTAACAAACCTCCGACGGTCGTCCACTACTCCAGTTCGTTCAACAGGGAGAAAGAAAATAATGAATGATGGGGAGGGGGAGGGTGGGGGGCTGAGCCTTCTCAGTCAATCACATTCAAATACTGTATAGACACTCTCAAAGGCTCCACACAATAGCAGCGGTTGCGCGTGCGGTGGATTCCTTGTCAGTGGAGCTGTCCCTGGTGCTATCACTGGTTCATAATACCAGGCTAATTCCAACCTTACAGTCGAAATATTGGGGTCATTTGTGGGCCCCATCCATACACGGTATCCTTTCTGCAAATGTGAACTTGAGAAACATTACGTTTTTGATGGTGGCAGATGAATATTTTAGCTAGGCCTACATAATACTGCAAGTGTAGTGAGGTAGGCTACAAATTGCGAATGTAACTCACGTATTGGGACCCCAATCGTGTAATTCTGACGAGCCTACATCGATATGATCCTCCTGGCAAGTATATGTTTATTAATCGGACCTTTAGTCAATTTATCCCTCCAACCTCCTTAGAAATAGAAACGGAACAATATAGCTCTATATTAGCGGTACACCTCCATAGACTAGTGTGTGAATGTACAGCATGAGAAACACAATACGTATTTAAGAGAATCTTTCAAGGACAGAACATGACAAAAGAAAGCTAAGAAAACTATTGTACAGAGACCTATGTGCAGGATATGCAAGGATATCACTGTATTGAAGAAAATCTTTCAAGTCCAGAACATGAGCAACCAGTTAAAAAATTACTGCAGACAGACAGAGAGAGGCAGAACTTGCTCCAATGTATAAAGGGAAAGGTATAAGATATGGCACAACTATGTTTTTGACAAATAGTAGGAGCACACTCTACTAGGAGCACACCTACTTTCTCTAGTAGGAGTACACCTACATTACATATGTGTGTGTCAGTGTGGCCAAAATAGTCTAAACAAAACAATGATCCAACTTTTCTCTATTGTCCTCATGTTGGTATGTTGGTCAATGGGACCCTTGTGTATGTCTGTGAACTATCTCCCACTTCTCTCCATTCTAAGCTTATTACAGCCTTATAATGCAGTGAATAGGAGATGAACGATGACTCAAACGTTTGTCTGTTTGTGTGTGTGTTGTGCTGGGCAGGGGGCTGGGGCTGAGATCTAACAGCAGGGGGTGAAGAGTCAAATCTACCAGTCTGTCCAGGCTTTAGAAGATGGGGTGGCAGGAGGGGAAGGCCTCAGGGCTAGACATTCCCCATCTGGACTCTCCCTCTACATCAACAGGACTGACACAGAGTCAGAGAGAGTGACCCACCACTCATCTATCTGAAGCTGGTATAGGGGTTTCAGATGTTTTCAGAAGATGGGCATGGGCCTGTCCAAACCTTAGACAACCATGCTGTTCTACCTCCAAGGTGCTATAGACTGAAACAAATCCTTGCATTTTACAAGTATTCAGTAGAGCCTCCCAACCTTTCATAGCCACCCCAGTCCATTCCTGCCTCTGTCCCACCCCTACCTGGTCCCCCCCTTTTTACCAGAGGGCCCATCCACAATCCACTGTGACAAAGGGAAAGAGCTGAGTGCAGGATATCAGGGTGCAACTGGCAGCCAGACACTGGTCGGCACAGTGCTTACACAGGGGTGCTTTCTGCAGATTGCAGCAGTTTGAGCTAAACCCCCCTCTGTCCACTCACTATGGACAGGACCTAGAGGGGGAGCGGGAGGAGAAGGGCATCATGAGTGTTAGGGATGGGGTGGGGTCTGGCTAGTCAAAATCAATCATTGTTGTTTGTTACTTAGACGGTTTGTTTTACACACCATTTTCATTTTGCTGTCCATGATCACAGCACATGGTTTGCTCTCATAATTAGTGTGTCTATTTTTTTGAGTGTATGTGTGTGTGCAGTTGATAATCCCATCCTCAGGCAGGGCATTTGAAGCATGTGACCCCAGCCCTGACCGTTGCAGGGCCCACCACGCTGCTTAGGCCCCTCAATCACCTGTGGGCCTAACTGCTACAGCTAACCCCAGGAGAGGGGGAGGAAATGGATGTACAGTATATAAAGAGAGTGAGACACAGGAGGAGACAGGGAGGGAGGGAGGGAGGGTGGGATTATACCCTAGAGAGGCTGTGGCAGAAAGCATACAGCCCTCTACTTCAATTCCCAACATCAGGCCCAACTTATCTGGCCTTTTCTCACAGCTCTTACCTCAGATGTGTGATTCACTCACAGGATTCACTCCAGAAGAATAAACTTCCTCAAAATGAGGGCTCTCACAGAATGGGATTCTGTGGTTGAAATTCTACAGTTGAATGGCAAGGTCGGAACCACAGAATGTGAAAATATTATTATTGTTATACATGTATTCATCAGCTATATCATTATATACTGTAGATCCTAGGAACACAATTTGTCATTGTGTTAGCCCAGCACAAGATTGTGGATGGAGGTATTTAATGTCCTCCAATCAAAGAATGCATGTTTGTTCAGGTTACAGAACTATGTAATCCAACTGAGCAGGTGGAGGGTACTGTAAGTTTTCCAGTTACAGAACTATGTAATCCAACTGAGCAGGTGGAGGGTACTGTAAATTTTCCAGTTACAGAACTATGTAATCCAACTGAGCAGGTGGAGGGTACTGTAAGTTTTCCAGTTACAGAACTATGTAATCCAACTGAGCAGGTGGAGGGTACTGTAAGTTTTCCAGTTACAGAACTATGTAATCCAACTGAGCAGGTGGAGGGTACTGTAAGTTTTCCAGTTACGTTAGCATTACTTATTTGATCAACTCCAGGTGACTTACAGTATGTGTCAGTGTCAGTTACATATATGAACCTTTTACTGCAGTTTGCTAAATCAGGGTCCCACAGAGTGTTTCTTGGTAGTCTTAAACAAATCTACTTTGAAACAAAAGTGTACACCTCACTCACATGGTTATGGGCTTAACAAAAAGAGGACACCTGTACCATGTCAGATATAGAGTTGAAATTGAGTTGAAATATTCAATTTTAAGTTTGCATCACAATATTACACTTTTTATACATCACGTTAAACTGAAATATAACAAAAAAGGGCTACTCATACCAATTGAGGTTGAAATGCTACTGCAGTGCTATTGGTATAGATAGAGCTGAGTAACGCACTGTCATCTGTCACCCCCAAATCCCCATACCTCTGACCAAAAAGGAGAAACTTGCAAAATTGCAGTCTCCAGCAAAACTCTATGAAACAGTATCCAACGGGTTGCTCTCTGGTTGATACGACCTACTTAAAGATATTTATATTCCTCCCATTGCTTTTTGGAGTAATCTCCCTTGGACGGCCAGCCTATTTCTGGTGTCTTTCTTCCTCATCTTCCCTCTTGCCCTCCCCTCACCACATCTCCCTGCCTCCCCAAACTAGTTGGTGAAGGTCACCCTGCTGTTCTAGTTTGAACTTTGAGAATAATTAGACGGAATGAAACCAGGACAGTGAGGAGGAGAACTGTCGCTACGGCAACGTGACTCAGTGAGATCAGGGGAGGAGGGCCGCAGGTCGGTTACGTATCAACGTTCCTAAGGAAGGAAGACATCCTGAAGCTCAGTGGGCGATGACACTTATACACACCACGCATCTGTTTCATGATTGGCTTAACATCAAACAGTCAGTGAGTTTCAGGATGTGCATCCTCACCATCTTACCCTATGTGTTTGCTAGTGAGGCAGAAGAGGGAGGGGTTGTGTGGGCTCAAAGAAGTTGATAAATGGAGGTGGTGGCTAAAAATACAAGACAGAATGTAGGAGAAATAGAGACATACATGGACAGTATTTCGGAAGGTTCTCCTCCCGACATCTCTTATGACCCCTCCCTGCATAGACTGCAACTAGGTCACCTTCAATGGGGTCTGGGCTGTGTGGGCAGGATTCAGCTGCTTGTTTACCATCTTCAGTGATCTGATGTGGATATGTCACAGATACTTTCTTTATACAGTACACAAAAAATTTCAACAAACACTTACCTTGAAAATAAAATGTTGTTCTTAACTGACTTGCCTAGTTAAATAAAGGTAAACCATTTTTTAACTTAATTTAATTGCCAATATGGCTCAATTGGCAGCTTAATCTGAGAGGTGCATGATGGGTATTTGGGTGCAATCATGTAATCAGTCAGGTGCATGTGTATAGCTGACAATTGAAGGGGACAGAGCAGACCTTTACTCTCAGTTTACCTTTTGAGGCCAGTGAGATTTCATCCTGGTTTATGACAGAACTAAGAACTTTAGCTCCAGGACCAGAACATTTAAATATAAATGTTTAAAATAAAAAAAGATACAGGGCCCAAAATTTGCCTGAATCCTAGTTTCCTGTGCCATGATACAATTACATTTGACCAAGAACTGAGATGACTAAGCAAGCTTTCCAACAAACAGTGCATGCTCTCATTTTAGTCCATATACCGGTTGCCATCACATAATTAACCTGATTGCTCTCCCTTTTGGGCTCAGCAGTGAAATAAAGTGCCCGGAGAGAGATCCCGTTTCAGAGTGAGGATGTAGTAGAGATCTCGCCAGGATATGACCTGATTTGAGAGCATTGTTACACTTGTGGGTGGAGGGAGGCAATGATTAAATCAGGCCACAGAAGAATCAGCCCGTTGTAGAATAGAACCTGATAAACTAAAACGATACATTCGTCTCCACGCACCCTCTGCAAGCTCTTGTTTCCAGGACAACTCCCACAATGAACATCTGATGTGTTCTTATGTGTTCTTAAAAACAGGGCATGTTTTTGAGATACAGTAGAATTGAGCGTAACAACTTGTTGCTGCAGCACTGCCTTCCTATGTTATCTTTCAGTCTGAAATTCACCATCCCAACCATTCATCACTATTCACTGCACCTTTGTGTTTGTTCCTCAGAACTTTAGTGCTTAGTGTTCCTCTGCAATACAATGCTCAAACTGATGAAAGCCAGGAACTGCGACTTCTGTCACGTAGTGTCTATTGTGTGTCGGCTTGTTTTGTTTATGTAAGTGGTCTTGCTGAGGGTTTTGGGTACTGGCCTTAGGATGTGCACTGAGCATGTAATGTTAGAGGGTAAGTTAGAATACTCAACAGTGTACTGTATAGGGAAGATGTGTGTGAACAGCAGGTGTGCTAGCTAGTGTTGGTGTTCTATTGGGTAGCAGACAGTGTGTTTGTGTAGGAGTGGTGGGTGTAGCTGAGTACAGACAGTGTGTTTGTGTAGGAGTGGTGGGTGTAGCTGAGTACATTCACTGTGTTTGTGTAGGAGTGGTGGGTATAGCCGAGTACAGACAGTGTGTTTGTGTAGGAGTGGTGGGTGTAGCCGAGTACAGACAGTGTGTTTGTGTAGGAGTGGTGGGTATAGCTGAGTACAGACAGTGTGTTTGTGTAGGAGTGGTGGGTGTAGCTGAGTACAGACAGTGTGTTTGTGTAGGAGTGGTGGGTATAGCTGAGTACATTCACTGTGTTTGTGTAGGAGTGGTGGGTGTAGCTGAGTACAGACAGTGTGTTTGTGTAGGAGTGGTGGATGTAGCTGAGTACAGACAGTGTGTTTGTGTAGGAGTGGTGGGTGTAGCTGAGTATTAGTGTACTGTAAGTGTGACCCCGTGTAAAGAGTGTATAATAGTGTGACAAAAGTACCGCCCCACATATTTAACGCCCCCTTCCCTCCCTCCCTCCCTCCCTCGGCCCTGCGGACTGGGATCTGCTACCTCCTCCTCATTAGCAAACCTCACTAATTATACCCTAACGAGGTGCCGTGCCTGTGGGGCCTTGATCACTTCAATATTTAAAGAAAGTAGTCTCTGTGGCTTATTTCTACGGCCGCATTCCCCTGCTCAGACGTTGCATGCATCAACCAATGGTTGCGTGCAATGTCATCGATTGTGTCATCAACTGACAGATTGCTATAACATATGATGTGGTTACCTGATACTTAAAATACTTATCCAGGCGTTGTAAGATCTGGCAGGCATCAGCCACGCCTGGGCAGAGGAACGCACCCTTTATTTGGTCCGTGAGATGGAAGACAGGAAGGTGGGATGGAAGACAAGAAGCGAGACAGTATGGAGGCAAACCTACCACCTCTGGCCTGGTCTCCATACTGTTAGGAATAGTCTTTCTCACTCCCCACTGGGCACAGACGTCAATTCAACGTCCATTCCACATTGGTTCAACTTATTTTTATTGAAATGATGTGGAAACAACGTTGATTCAACAGTGTGTGCCCAGTTGGTCATTACCGTCCAACATTACTTTCATCCCTGCAGTTTGACCGGATCCAGTCAAATATGGATCCGGTTGCTATGCAACGACAGTATCATTCTCGTTTTTACCAGTGTGCCAGTAGAACATGGAGCTCATAACAGATCATATGAGAAAGCAAATCGATACAACATTTATAAATTGGATTTGATTTGATTTGCTGCTCGTTGGTTTGAGTGGCACACAGAAAAAGGTTACGCTCTGAGTAGCCAATTACTACCACAATATTATTGTAAGTATTTAGTTAGTAAATAGGACGGCGGACTCTAAACCTGATCCTCCTAGAATAGTCTTGCCTTTCATTGACTCCGCCCAGCCAAGCACTGACCTATGACTCCCTCCATCCTCACCCTCTTCACCGTCACCTAAACCGGAGTGATCCAGAATTTTCTATCACAGGAGGCCACTGAAATAACTGCTTCACACTTCCACCTCATCTGACCTCCAGGGCCAGGCGATTAGCGATAATCTCAAGTTCCCAGACCTTTAGACTGAGCTGGAAGGAGATCTGAGAGTGGATAGGCAGTCCTTGAACTTCAGTAAATTATTTTACTGAAGACTGTGTTTGTTTTCTGTGATTGTGTTTTGCTTTTCATGTATTGATGTGTATAATGAATACTGACGTGTATAGTGTATATTGATGTGTATAATGAATACTGATGTGTATAGTGTATATTGATGTGTATAATGAATACTGATGTGTATAGTGAATACTGATGTGTATAGTGAATACTGATGTGTATAGTGAATACTGATGTGTATAGTGAATATTGATGTGTATAGTGAATATTGATGTGTATAGTGAATATTGATGTGTATAGTGAATACTGATGTGTATAGTGTATATTGATGTGTATAGTGAATATTGATGTGTATAGTGAATACTGATGTGTATAGTGAATACTGATGTGTATAGTGTATATTGATGTGTATAATGAATACTGATGTGTATAGTGCATATTGATGTGTATAGTGTATATTGATGTGTATAGTGAATACTGATGTGTATAGTGAATACTGATGTGTATAGTGTATATTGATGTGTATAATGAATACTGATGTGTATAGTGTATATTGATGTGTATAATGAATACTGATGTGTATAGTGCATATTGATGTGTATAGTGTATATTGATGTGTATAGTGAATACTGATGTGTATAGTGAATACTGATGTGTATAGTGTATATTGATGTGTATAATGAATACTGATGTGTATAGTGCATATTGATGCGTTTGATATGTAATGACGTGTGTAAAAGAGATCATCTGTGGCTGTGTGAGGATAACAGAGTTGTTTTAACTTGTCTAATTCTATGTGTAATCCTGACACACCTCACCACCACCACCCCACCCAGACACACCTCACCACCACCACCCAGACACACCTCAACACCACCACCCCACCAGACACACCTCACCACCACCACAGACACACCTCACCACCACCACCCAGACACACCTCACCACCACCACCCAGACACACCTCACCACCACCACCCAGACACACCTCACCACCACCACCCAGACACACCTCACCACCACCCCACCCAGACACACCTCACCACCACCCCACCCAGACACACCTCACCACCACCCCACCCAGACACACCTCACCACCACCACCCCACCCAGACACACCTCACCACCCCACCCAGACACACCTCACCACCACCACCCCACCCAGACACACCTCACCACCACCACCCCACCCAGACACACCTCACCACCACCACCCAGACACACCTCAACACCACCACCCCACCCAGATACACCTCACCACCACCACCCCACCCAGACACACCTCCCCACCACCACCCCACCAGACACACCTCACCACTCCACCCAGACACACCTCACCACCACCACCACCCCACCCAGACACACCTCACCACCACCACCACCCCACCCAGACACACCTCACCACCACCACCCAGACACACCTCAACACCACCACCCCACCCAGACACACCTCCCCACCACCACCCCACCAGACACACCTCTCCACCACCACCCCACCAGACACATCTCACCACCCCACCCAGACACACCTCACCACCACCCCACCCAGACACACCTCACCTCACCACCCCACCCAGACACACCTCACCACCACCACCCCACCCAGACACACCTCACCACCACCACCCCACCCAGACACACCTCACCACCACCACCCAGACACACCTCAACACCACCACCCCACCCAGATACACCTCACCACCACCACCCCACCCAGACACACCTCCCCACCACCACCCCACCAGACACACCTCACCACTCCACCCAGACACACCTCACCACCACCACCACCACCCCACCCAGACACACCTCACCACCACCACCACCCCACCCAGACACACCTCACCACCACCACCCAGACACACCTCAACACCACCACCCCACCCAGACACACCTCCCCACCACCACCCCACCAGACACACCTCTCCACCACCACCCCACCAGACACATCTCACCACCCCACCCAGACACACCTCACCACCACCCCACCCAGACACACCTCACCACCACCACCCCACCCAGACACACCTCACCACCACCACCCAGACACACCTCACCACCACCCCACCCAGACACACCTCACCACCACCACCCAGACACACCTCAACACCACCACCCCACCCAGACACACCTCACCACCACCACCCCCCACCAGACACACCTCACCACCCCACCCAGACACACCTCACCACCACCACCACCCAACCCAGACACACCTCACCACCACCACCCAGACACACCTCAACACCACCACCCCACCCAGACACACCTCACCACCACCACCCAGACACACCTCACCACCACCCCACCCAGACACACCTCACCACCCCACCCAGACACACCTCACCACCACCCCACCCAGACACACCTCACCACCACCACCCCACCCAGACACACCTCACCACCACCACCCAGACACACCTCACCACCACCCCACCCAGACACACCTCACCACCACCACCCAGACACACCTCAACACCACCACCCCACCCAGACACACCTCACCACCACCACCCCACCAGACACACCTCACCACCCCCCCAGACACACCTCAACACCACCACCCCACCCAGATACACCTCACCACCACCACCCCACCCAGACACACCTCCCCACCACCACCCCACCAGACACACCTCACCACTCCACCCAGACACACCTCACCACCACCACCACCCCACCCAGACACACCTCACCACCACCACCACCCCACCCAGACACACCTCACCACCACCACCCAGACACACCTCAACACCACCACCCCACCCAGACACACCTCCCCACCACCACCCCACCAGACACACCTCTCCACCACCACCCCACCAGACACATCTCACCACCCCCACCCAGACACACCTCACCACCACCCCACCCAGACACACCTCACCACCACCCCACCCAGACACACCTCACCACCACCACCCCACCCAGACACACCTCACCACCACCACCCTACCCAGACACACCTCACCACCACCACCCAGACACACCTCAACACCACCACCCCACCCAGATACACCTCACCACCACCACCCCACCCAGACACACCTCCCCACCACCACCCCACCAGACACACCTCACCACTCCACCCAGACACACCTCACCACCACCACCACCCCACCCAGACACACCTCACCACCACCACCACCCCACCCAGACACACCTCACCACCACCACCCAGACACACCTCAACACCACCACCCCACCCAGACACACCTCCCCACCACCACCCCACCAGACACACCTCTCCACCACCACCCCACCAGACACATCTCACCACCCCACCCAGACACACCTCACCACCACCCCACCCAGACACACCTCACCACCACCACCCCACCCAGACACACCTCACCACCACCACCCAGACACACCTCACCACCACCCCACCCAGACACACCTCACCACCACCACCCAGACACACCTCAACACCACCACCCCACCCAGACACACCTCACCACCACCACCCAGACACACCTCACCACCACCCCACCCAGACACACCTCACCACCCCACCCAGACACCCTCACCACCACCCCACCCAGACACACTCACCACCACCACCCAGACACACCTCACCACCACCCCACCCAGACACACCTCACCACCACCACCCAGACACACCTCACCACCACCACCCCACCCAGACACACCTCACCACCACCACCCCACCAGACACCCTCACCACCCCACCCAGACACACCTCACCACCACCACCACCCCACCCAGACACACCTCACCACCACCACCCAGACACACCTCAACACCACCACCCCACCCAGACACACCTCACCACCACCACCCAGACACACCTCACCACCACCACCCACCAAGACACACCTCCCCACCACCACCCCACCCAGACACACCTCACCACAACCACCCAGACACACCTCACCACCACCACCCCACCAAGACACATCTCCCCACCACCACCCCACCAGACACACCTCACCACCCCACCCAGACACACCTCACCACCACCCCACCCAGACACACCTCACCACCACCCCACCCAGACACACCTCACCACCACCACCCAGACACACCTTACCACCACCACCCCACCCAGACACACCTCACCCCACCACCCAGACACACCTCACCACCACCACCCCACCCAGACACACCTCACCACCACCACCCAGACACACCTCACCACCACACCTCACCCCACCCAGACACACCTCACCACCACCACCCCAGAGGTGTGTCTGGGTGGGGTGGTGGTGAGGTGTGTCTGGGTGGGGTGGTGGAGGTGAGGTGTGTCTGGGTGGGGTGGTGGTGGTGAGGTGTGTCTGGGTGGGGTGGTTAGGTGTATCTGGTCGGGGTGGTGGTGGTGGTGGAGGTGTGTCTGGGTGGGGTGGTGGTGGTGAGGTGTGTCTGGGTGGGGTGGTGAGGTGTGTCTGGGTGGGGTGGTGGTGGTGAGGTGTGTCTGGGTGGGGTGGTGGTGAGGTGTGTCTGGGTGGGGTGGTGGTGAGGTGTGTCTGGGTGGGGTGGTGGTGGTGGGGTGTGTCTGGGTGGTGGTGGTGAGGTGTCTGGGTGGGGTGGTGGTGGTGAGGTGTGTCTGGGTGGGGTGGTGGTGGTGAGGTGTGTTGGGGGTGGGGTGGTGGTGGTGAGGTGTGGCTGGGTGGTGGTGGGGAGGTGTGTCTGGGTGGGGTGGTGGTGATGAGGTGTGTCTGGGTGGGGTGGTGTGGTGAGATGTGTTGGGGGTGGTGGTTGTGAGGTGTGTCAGGGTGGGGTGGTGAGGTGTGTCTGGGTGGGGGTGGTCAGGTGTGTCTGGGTGGGGTGGTGGTGGTGAGGTGTCTGGGTGGGTTGGTGGTGGTGGGTGTGTCTGGGTGGGTGGTGGTGGTGAGGTGTGTCTGGGTGGGCTGGTGGTGGTGAGGTGTGTCTGGGTGGGGTGGTGGTGATGAGGTGTGTCTGGGTGGGGTGGTGGTGGTGAGGTGTGTCAGGGTGTCTGGGTGGGGTGGTGGTGGTGAGGTGTGTCTGGGGTGGTGGTGGTGAGATGTGTCTGGGTGGGGTGGTGGTGGTGAGGTGTGTCTGGGGTGGTGGTGGTGAGATGTGTCTGGGTGGGGTGGTGGTGGTGAGGTGTGTCTGGGTGGGGGTGGTGGTGAGAGGTGTCTGGGTGGGGTGGTGGTGGTGAGATGTGTCTGGGTGGGGTGGTGGTGGTGAGGTGTGTCTGGGTGGGGTGGTGTCTGGGTGGGGGTGGTGGTGAGGTGTGTCTGGGTGGGGTGGTGGTGGTGAGGTGTGTCTGGGTGGGGTGGTGGTGGTGAGGTGTGTCTGGGTGGGGTGGTGGTGAGGTGTGTCTGGGTGGGGTGGTGGTGAGGTGTGTCTGGGTGGGGTGGTGGGTGAGGTGTGTCTGGGTGGGGTGGTGGTGAGGTGTGTCTGGGTGGGTGGGGTGGTGGGTGAGGTGGTGAGTGTGTGTCTGGGTGGTGAGGTGGTGGTGGTGGTGAGGTGTGTCTGGGTGGGGTGGTGGTGAGGTGTGTCTGGGTGGGGTGGTGGTGGTGAGGTGTGTCTGGGTGGGGTGGTGGTGGTGAGGTGTGTCTGGGTGGGGGTGGTGGTGGTGAGATGTGTCTGGGTGGGTGGTGGTGGTGAGATGTGTCTGGGTGAGGTGGTGGTGGTGAGGTGTGTCTGGGTGGGGTGGTGGTGGTGAGGTGTGTCTGGGTGGGGTGGTGGTGAGGTGTGTCTGGGTGGGGGTGGTGGGGTGGTGGTGGGTGTGTCTGGGTGGGGTGGTGGTGGTGAGGTGTGTCTGGGTGGGGTGGTGGTGGTGAGGTGTGTCTGGGTGAGATGGTGGTGGTGAGGTGTGTCTGGGTGAGGTGGTGGTGGTGAGGTGTGTCTGGGTGAGGTGGTGGTGGTGAGGTGTGTCTGGGTGAGGTGGTGGTGGTGAGGTGTGTCTGGGTGGGGTGGTGGTGGTGAGGTGTGTCTGGGTGGGGTGGTGGTGGTGAGGTGTGTCTGGGTGAGGTGGTGGTGGTGACGTGTGTCTGGGTGGGGTGGTGGTGGTGAGGTGTGTCTGGGTGAGGTGGTGGTGGTGACGTGTGTCTGGGTGAGGTGGTGGTGGTGACGTGTTTCTGGGTGGGGTGGTGGTGGTGACGTGTGTCTGGGTGGGGTGGTGGTGGTGAGGTGTGTCTGGGTGGGGTACTTCTTAATGTTACAGTCACTAACAGTATGACATATCTATAACTAACATATCTCACTTAATTATAAATGGAGGAGGCTGCTGAGGAGAGGACGACTCATAATAATGTCTGGAATTTAGTCAATTGAATTGTATCAACTACATAGAAACCACATGTTTGATGTGTTTACTATCATTCTATTTATTCCGTTCCAGCCCATCCTCCCCAATGAAGGTACCACCAGCCGCCTGTGATACAGACATATTCTCTGAAGCTCTTGGCATTTTCAAGCAAGGGTTCCACCTAGTGGATGGACAATCAATAAAACATCTACAACTGCAGCAGTCTCATAATTGAATGATCTTATTTTGAGACGTGCATTCTAATTTGTACAATGTATAAAGATTAGGAATAAGGATGTATTAGTTGTACTTTGCATAGTTAATTCACTGTGCTTGACATCTTGTGTTTTGCATTTTCACTACTAAGATGAGAATTGTTCAAACCATTTTGTTCTTTCTGGTTTGGCCAAAGTAACAATCAGATGCTGCTGAAAGTATTAACATAATCCTACATTTTGGCATGTGAGAATGTTGTCCTGCATTTGACCTCAGATCTGGGTATGCTTATGAAAGCTTTTAGGCCAGGTTGGTTTCAAGTAACCTGCTGCAATTTGCCTGTGCGGTGCATTCGGAAAGTATACAGACCCTTGACTTTTTCCACATTTTATTACGTTACAGCCTTATTCTAAAATGTATTAAATAAAACATCAATTTACACACAATACCCCATAATGACAAAGTGAAAACAGTTTTTTAGAAATGTTTGCAAATTTATAAAAAATTAAATACAGAAATACCTTATTTACATAAGTACTAAGACCTTTTGAAATAAAACTCATAATTGAGCTCAGGTGCATACTGTTTCCATTGATCATCCTTGATTGGAGTCCACCTGTGGTGAATTCAAATGATTGGACATGATTTGGAAAGGCACACACTTGCCTCTATAAGGCCCCACAGTTGACAGTGCATGTCAGAGCAAAAACCAAGCCATGAAGTCAAACTAATTATCCGTAGAGCTCCGAGACAGGATTGTGTCGAGGCACAGATCTGGGGAAAGGTACCAAAACATTTCTGTAGCATTGAAGGTCCACAAGAACACAGTGGCCTCCATCATTCTTAAATGGAATACGTTTGGAACCACCAAGACTCTTCCTAGATTTCACCACCCGGCCAAACTGAGCAATTGGGGGAGAAGGGCCTTGGTCAGGGAGGTGACCAAGAACGCGAGGTTCACTCTAACAGAGCTCAAGATTTCCTCTGTGGAGATGGGAGAACCTCCCAGAAGGACAACCATCTCTGCAGCACTCCACCAATCAGGCCTTTATGGTAGAGCGGCCAGACGGAAGCCACTTCTCAGTAAAAGGCCCATGACAACCCGCTTGGAGTTTGCCAAAAGGCACCTGAAAGACTCTCACACCATGAGAAACAAGATTCTCTGGTCTGATGAAACCAAGATTGAACTCTTTGGCCTGAATGCCAAGAGTCAGGTCTGGAGGAAACCTGGCACCATCCCTACGGTGAAGCATGGTGGTAGCAGCATCATGCTGTGGGGATGTTTTTCAGTGGCAGGAACTGGGAGACTAGTCAGGATCGAGGAAAAGATGAACGGAGCAAAGTACAGATGGATCCTTGATGAAAAAATCCTGCTCTAGATCACTCAGGGCCTCAGACTGGGGGTGAAGGTTCACCTTCCAACAGGACAATGACCCTAAGCACACAGCAAAGACAATGCAGGAGTAGCTTTGGGACTACATGTAGTCTCTGAATGTCCTTGAGTGGCCCAGCCAGAGTTACCTGATCAAACATCTCTGGAGAGACCTGAAAATAGCTGTGCAGCAACGCTCCCCGACCAACCTGACAGAGCTTGAGAGGATCTGCAGAGATGAATGGGAGAAACTCCCCAAATACAGGTGTGCAAAGCTTAAAGCGTCATACCCAAGAAGACTCGAGGCTGTAATTGTTGCCAAAGTTGCTTCAACAAAGTACTGAGTAAAGTGTCTGAATTACTTACAGTACCCGTCAAAAGTTTGGACACACCTACTCATTCTAGGGGTTTTCTTTATTTTTCTACTTTCTACATTGTAGAATAATAGTGAAGACATCAAAACTATGAAATAACACATATGGATGTAGAAACCAAAAAAGTGTTATATATTTGAGATTCTTTAAAGTAGCCACCCTTTGCCTTGATGACAGCTTTGCACACTCCCATCAACTGCACTTGAAAAATCGGTGAAAGTCAGTTTTGATTCTTAAACCTTTACAACAGATGGAACCATACCCATTATTTCATTAGAAAAACTAAACTAACAGCATACATTCACACATCTGAAACTGATACATCAACTATAACTACAAGTGGCTCTTCAACTATTGCTGTATCTGCGACACACGGTTGATAGTTACATAAGAAATGATAACCTGAAGGATCATCCACAGCCACATACACAACATCCTCTTCAACCGAAACAGAAACACCATCCACAACTTAAACATTCCCATCAACCAAACTTGAAACATCATCCATAATTACAACTCAAACATCATCCACAACTACAGCATCTCTATCACCTTAAACTGAAACATCAACTACAACTACAACATCCTTCTCAACCGAAACTGAAACATCATCCACAACTACAGATACAACATCCCAATCAACCAAACCTGAAACATCATCCACAGCCACATACACAACATTCCCATAAACCGGAACTGAATCATCATCCACAATTACAACTTAAACATCCACGACTACAACATCATGTTCTTAACTGACTTGCCTAGTTAAATGAAGGATAAATAAAATAAATAAATAAAAATCATCCACAGCCACATAAACAACATCATCAACCAACGGAAACATCATCCACAGCTACAACATCCCCATCAACCAAACCTGAAACATTTACCACAACCACTATCTCAGCAGAAAAGCTGTCAACAGCCTCCCTTCAAACATTTAAAACCACAAATGCAACTGAGACATCAACTATAACTACTCTTGAAACTCCAGTTTCTACAACAAGTGACTATTTAACTATTACTGTGCCTGCAACACTGTCTACAGTTACATCAAACTACAGCCCCACCTGAAACTTCATTAGAAATATTCAAAGTTGTGTCTGAAACCATTCCAGTTACCATTCCAGTAACCACGTAGATAATCCCCACTGGAATATCAGCTACAACAGGAAGTGGAACAGCAACAACCTCACTTGGAAATGTACTGACAACTACAATCACATCCTCAATATCTGATTCCCCTATTATTGATGTTGGTTGTTATAACTTTTGTTAATTTTATCTTTAATAAATATCCTTGGAGAGGAAGCTATAATTTATGATATCTTGCTCACAGAATGTATTTTTGACTGAAAGGATCTCATGTACTTGACCATTGCAACCTCAATAGAGTGAACTTAAGAGATAGATTTTCTTTTTCCAGTGTTTATTCTTGCTATGTATAACATTTTCCATTTTTGTCATTTAGCTGACACACCAGAGATGAACGCACTTTGGTGCGAAAAGTGCAAATCAATCCCAGAACAACAGCAAAGGCCCTTGTAAAAATGCTGGAGGAAACAGGTACAAAGTATCTATATCCACAGTAAAACGAGTCCTATATTGATATAACCTGAAAGGCAGCTCAGCAAGGAAGAAGCCACTGCTCCAAAACCACCATAAAAAAGCCAGACTACGGTTTGCAACTGCACATGGGGAGAAAGATCGTACTTTTTGGAGAAATGTCCTCTGGTCTGATGAAATTAAAATAGAACTGTTTGGACCATTGTTATGTTTGGAGGAAAAAGGGGGAGGCTTGCAAGCCGAAGAACACCATCCCCACCATGAAGCACGGGGGTGGCAACATCATGTTGTGAGGGTGCTTTGTTGCAGGAGGGACTAGTGCACTTCACAAAATAGATGGCATCATGAGGTTGGAAAATTATGTGGATATATTGAAGCAACATCTCAAGACATCAGTCAGGAAGTTAAAGCTTGGTTGCAAATGGGTCTTCCAAATGGACAATGACCTCAAGCGTACTTCCAAAGTTGTGGCAAAATGGCTTAAGGACAACAAAGTCAAGGTATTGGAGTGGCCATCAAAAAGCCCTGACCTCAATCCTATAGAAAGAAAATGTGTGGGCAGAACTGAAAAAGTGTGTGCGAGCAAGGAGGCCTACAAACCT
Organism: Oncorhynchus tshawytscha; assembly: GCF_018296145.1. Classification (NCBI taxonomy): domain Eukaryota; kingdom Metazoa; phylum Chordata; class Actinopteri; order Salmoniformes; family Salmonidae; genus Oncorhynchus; species Oncorhynchus tshawytscha. The sequence continues at coordinate 35,132,223 of NC_056461.1, read as the reverse complement.
GACTCAGTTACACCAGCTTTGTCAGGAGCAATGGGCCAAAATTCACCCAACTTATTGTGGGAAGCTTGTAGAAGGCTACCCTAAACGTTTGACCCAAGTTAAACAATTTAAAGGCAATGCTACCAAATATTAATTGAGTGTATGTAAACTTCTGACCCATTGGGAATGTGATGAAAGAAATAAAAGCTGAAACAAATCATTCTCTCCACTATTATTCTGACATTTCACATTCTTAAAATAAAGTGGTGATCCTAACTGACCTAAAACAGGGAATTTTTACTGGGATTAAATGTCAAGAATTTTGAATAACTGAGTTGAAACGTATTTGGCTAAGGTGTATGTAAACTTCCGACTTCAACTGTACATACATAAATACATACAAATTACAGACAGGGAGAGCAGGGACCCTGAACTCTGACTGGCATATTCTGAAGTGTGTATTTCTTCACAAAGTTTATATGTGGATCACAGTAGAGTTTACCCTCAGCCAGTCATGTTGAAGTACTTTGAAGGCTTCTTTCTGACAGAGGCAGAAAACAAACTCCTTTCTTCCAGTGGTGAAAAAGTACCCAATTGTCTTACTTGAGTAAAAGTAAAGATACCTGAATAGAAAATGACTCAAGTAAAAGTGAAAGTCACCCAATAAAATTATTTGGTTTCAAAAGTACATCTAATTTCTAAAATATACTTAAGTATCAAAAGTACAAGTATAAATCATTTAAAATTCCTTAATATTAAGCAAACCAGACAGCACCTATTTTTATATTTAAATGTTTTTATTTTATTTTTATGGATAGCCAACACTCAGACATAATTTAAAAATGAAGCATGTGTATTTAGTGAGTCTGCCAGATCAGAGGCAGTGGGGGTCATCCTGGGATGTTCTCTTGATAAGTGCGTGAATTGGACCATTTTCCTGTTCTGCTAAGCATTCAAAAATGTAACCAGTACTTTTGGGTCTCAGGGAAAGTGTATGGAGTAAAATGTTAATTATATTCTTTAGAAATGTAGTGAAGTAAAAGTTGTGAAAAATGTAAATAGTAAAGTACAGATACCCCCAAAAAACTACTTAAGTAGTACTTTAAAGTATTTTTACCTAAGTATTTTACACCACTACTTTCTTCACTAGTTGAACACATCTCTGTCAGATATTCCCTGTTTGATGGTATACTCTGTATCAGAGTTTCACAGCCAGAGGTCTTAATAGAGGGAGAATTTCACACCAATCAATGACAATGAATATTTCAAACGGATTATATTTATATTTTGATTATAATTTCTTTGCTTGCCAGAAGCTCTTATCTTAATCGTCTCACTAAGTGTACATTTAATATGTTATTCATTTATGAAGCAACCTGTTCTATATTGTGTTAGTCTCTGTTGATTTTCTTCTCGTGGACAGAACACGATATGGATGGGAAAGACCTCTAATCCCAAAGAAAGAAGAAACCTGCTTTATAAAAAATACACTCACAAACCCATATTTGGGTGGTTGACTTCTGCCGTTCATTTATTTTTCCGCTCAAAAGCCTCTTTCGTTCTTTACAATGCATAGACAAACAAACAGACATTTTGTGAAGCGAAGTCACTAAACATGCCATTCCAGTTACTTTGGGGTCGATTTACCACCGTACTCCTGAGGATTCCCTCTGAATCCACGAGTTAGGTCTGAATACGACCTCTTACCCCTTTACCTTTAGTCAGCTTCAATTGTATTCAATGTGCACATGTCAAAAATGTAAAAGGTGTTTAATGGCTTTACAATGAAGTATAATCATAAAACATCCCACAAAACGATTACAGGAGCATGATAGGTACTGAGCTAACAGTCAACAAAGTAATCTCCACTTTACATACTGTACAAAACTGGACAATGGAGGAGGGCAGAGACAGAGGACGATAAAAACATTTACGATAATGGTCTGCTACTCATACAGGCATTCAGACATACAGGAAGCGAGAAACCTCCTCATCAAACTGCAGGAGAGCTTAAGATTCATGGATGTATATAGATCAATGCAACAAGGACAAAACTCAACAACTAAACAAAACACAAGTTTAACAGTCAATGGAAACAAACGTTAAAAAAAGAAGAATAATTACAAAATACATAAAAAATTAACGAATATGTTCCCTTGGTCTGTATTTTTCCCCCAAATCATTAACTGATCTAGGGATGAGGGAAAAATAGTTGAGCCAAACTGGAAGCCTATGGTGCATCTCATTTCAGTGAAGGAGAAGCCGACAACAACAGCAACACATTTAGTCCATTTCAAACATTTCAAATGAGCCTATTGAAGACACCACAATGTTTTCGAGGGACACTTCAAGGAGAGACAGGTACACACTGAATACTGAACTTATAAGTCAGAGGGGTTACAATGTGCGTATTTGTGTGTGTTTGACAGAGATAAAGCTGTTATAGAGCCCTGGAACGGATATGTTGGGCCTTGGTGCCTGGTACACACATGTTGGGCCTTCGTGCAGGGACAAAGCCATTTTTGCAGTAGCACTTGAACGAGCCTATGCTGTTGACACAGCGGGCATTCTTGCATGGATTAACTCTGACCCCTGGTTCAGCACACTCATCAATATCTGAAAAGAGAGAGAGAGGGAGGGAGAGAGAGAGGGAGAAGGTTTGAAACAAAACAGAGAGCTCGCCATCTCTGCCTGTACATCTATTTACATATGAAATCAACAACCAGATGTTCCTTTAAATTCTAAGTTAGATTTCAGGCATTGTCGGTCAAAACACTTGAACAAAGGACAACAGCTACAAATTATACAGAGACACTTCTGTTCACAGAATTCATAAGCATCCAATTGACAATACAGGAAGAATATGTGGGTTGTTAACATACCTGTGCAGCGGGTGTGGGAGTGGTCCAGTCTAAAACCTGTGTTACAATCACACATAGTGCTCAAGTAGGAACGCACACAACGGCCATTGGCACAACTACACTCATCTGAGTCCTCTTCTGAACTGTCACCTTCTGAGCCAAAACAGAAAGAGAGCGTGAGAGAGAGAGAGCGAAAGATAGAGAAAGAAAGAGAGACAGAGAGAGACAGAGAGATAGAAAGAAAGAGAGAAAGAGAGAGAGAGAGAGAGAGAGAGAGAGAGAGAGAGAGAGAGAGAGAGAGAAAGAGAGAGAGATACAGGAGAGAGGGAGAGAAAATGTTATTCAAGTGGTAGACTTTGTGCTCTGAGGTGATTTTATAACCAATTTCAGAGAATAATAAAATATATTACAGGCATTACCAGTACCTGGGTTGTAGTTGGCGAAAGCTGCCAGGAAATCTCCCTCACCATCAGACTCTGTCTCCAAGTGCATGTCACACAGCCGGTTAAAGATCACTGAACGAGAGGAAGAATTAAGATGAACTTAATTAAGTTATTAGTATTAGACTATTTATGTTGATACGGGCTAAAACTGTGATGACCAGCAGACTAGACACTAAAAACCAGTAAAATAATGACTGAGTGCTGGTGCCCACCCGAGTTTCTTTGGGGGCAGGTCCTACACTCAGGGCCCCAGCCACGGCCATAGTGACAGCAGCACTCAGAGTAGGTGAACACCGGGCTGTTTCTGGGGTGGCTGCAGATCAGATCCTCATCCACCTGCAGGAAACACACGTCCTTATGGGCCGCCGTGCGGTCTAAGGTAGGGAGAGAGGGGGGAAAGGGAGAGACAGATAGAGAGTGAGAGAGCGAGAGAGCAAGAGAGAGCAAGAGAGAAAGAGAGAGAGAGAGAAATATTAAGGATTATTCCATCAAATCAAAAAGCCAATCTTTGCTTCTACATTATAGAGCAGGCCAGATCCTGCCACTTATAATGACCTCTATGATTAACCAGGTCATTACTCAGCATGTTAATAGCCGGCAGATAGATATGAATAAGTGATGAGGCCTAGCTTGAGGTGGTAGGGGTCAGTGCTATACCAGACCCCTCTTCTGGACATTCATTTACAGTCACACATCACACACAAAGATAGCCCCATAAAAACCACACAGACACAATAAAGTAAAAGCTGGATTGTCAATACAAACTTGTGAGACTTTACAACAAGAATATGCAAAGAAAGTAACACAATCGGAAGAGTAATGTCACAACATCATATCCAAGTGTTACAGCATCACATGTATCGCAACAGTCAACAGTTTGGTTAAAAGGAAAAACAATGCTTTGGAGAAAGGTGCAGAAAATTCCACAAGCACTATCACTTTTACTTATACTCTCCCATTTTACTTATACTCTCCCATTTTACTTATACTCTCCCATTTTACTTATACTCTCCCATTTTACTTATACTCTCCCATTTTACTTATACTCTCTCACTGCGTCTCAGACGCACAAGCACATGCACACAATGAAGGATGAAGTAATGAAGTGTTTTCCTGTGACTATGCAAGCTTAGTGGGGCAACCACATAAACGGAAACTGAGAAATGTGCAACAGGATCACACTGGACCTATAGAACTGAGATCACATTGACCATCTCAAGTCTCATGATCTCCCTCACTAAACCGAGAGTGTGTTTCTATAGAAACAAGCAAGAGGGGGAGTGCTGAGCCTGTGCATGGAGTCAGTATTGGGGAACGGGGGCTCAAAGGGGGAGGAGTTAAAAAGAGTAGCAGGAGTGGCAGGTGTACAGGTAAGCCAAAACTCAGGTGAGCTGAGCACTGATTGGTTAGGCTCAGGTGAGTTGAGTGCCGATTGGTTATACCCACCGTCATAGACGCACTGTTTGAGCGCTGCGCTGAAGGTGAGGGGCTGGGTACATATACAGTGAAAGGAGCCGGGCGTGTTCACACACCTCCCATTCTTACAGTACGAGGGGTCCTGGCACTCATTGATATCTGCAAGGGGCACCACAGACACCACAGACATGGGTTACACAACCTACGGATGGAGGGACAGACCCCAGCCTGGGGCCAGCTCTTAATGTGATGTGACGTTGAACAGGCCTGCTGGCAGATCACTATGTTACACTGCTTCCTGAGAGCACCAGAGTGTTTGGGTGTCTATTGATGGGTTGAGGATCTTCACAATTAACACGGCCCAGCAGTGGCCATAGTATAGGACCAGGGTTGTGTTTGAATTTATCTCTTATCTATCTACAGTATGTCAGGAGTTGACAAACCTTTTGGATCCAGGGACCCATTTTGTGATATAAAATTCATCAGGGACCCCCCCACAAAAGCAGAACACAACTCTGACTTTGGCGTGTGATAAAAATAGCATACAAGGAGTTTACTGTGACAGCTGCAGTGCATGGCCAGACTAACCAAGACTCTGGCCCTGGGAAATAACATTTTAAAGGCACCACTCTTTGCATCGACGACAACATTTTAAAGGCCCCACTCTTTGCATCGGAGACAACATTTTAAAGGCCCCACTCTTTGCATCGGAGACAACATTTTAAAGGCCCCACTCTTTGCATTTTTAAAGCCCAACATTTTAGAGGCCCCACTCTTTGCACGGAGACAACATTTTAAAGGCCCCACTCTTTGCATCGGAGACAACATTTTAAAGGCCCCACTCTTTGCATCGGAGACATCATTTTAAAGGCCCCACTCTTTGCATCGACGACAACATTTTAAAGGCCCCACTCTTTGCATCGGCGACAACATTTTAAAGCTAATTTTCTGCAATTTTACACATTTTGCCATAGGCAGAGAGAAAATGTTGCAGTTTAAAAGCTAATTTCCTGCAACTCTTCACATTTCCACATGGGGCAGACAGACAATTTTGCTGTTTTAAAGCTTAAATGACAGTGCATTTATGTTCAAAACAACATTTTTAGGGAATACAAGAAGTATTTAAAAACTAGATTTTTGTGAGTACTGTGGATCCCTGTGAGCTTCCCAGGCCCTGTTGTGCATCCGAGGGTATATGATAGATACAAAATATTAGTTTGCATTGCACTTTCCAAACTTCTTCCACAGACCCCTTGGACAAATCAGTTTAATTTTTAATATTTATACAAAAAAAATCTGTCCATGGACGCCCTGCAGTACCTCCGCGAACCCCAGGTGTCCAGTTGGTGAACCACTTATCTATGTGACAGATATGAGGTATGTGAATGTAAGAGCGTGTGAGGCTGGAGGGGCAGGCCTGGCTGATTAGTAGTGTTAGACCGGAACTAACATTAAAAAACATTCTCTCATTCATCCTTCCTCGCCCATACACAGAGATTCACCACTGAGAACCAACCCAATGTGAACTACACTACCCAGCCACCTCACACCACCACCTCCAAATCATCCATCCTGAGAATCCTGAGCCCACCTCCTCCCCTCTTAGTCTCCTCTCCTCCACTCACCAGCCTGCTCCTCTAAGGTCACACAGCTGTTGCGGTCAGTGGCCAGGATCCAGGGGGGAGAGCAGATGCAGTAGTAGGACCCAGGGGTGTCCACACAGTGGCCACTCTTACAGTTCAATGGATCCTGGCACTCATCCACACCTGCAGCAACAAAAAACCACTGCTGACTTAACACACGTCCTCCTCTCTGGCCTGGCCTGTACCTCCCTGTGTGTGTGGATACAGCATGTACAGTAGAGGGCCTCTAGCCAGACCTCACCTGCCACAGTGGGAATGACACACTTCTTATTGGAAGCATCTGGGGTCCAGGGAGAGTTACAGGTACAGTAGAAGGAGCCTCTGGTGTTCTTACACTGACCGTTGGTACACAGAGACTCATCGTGGCACTCATTCACATCTGAGGAGACATTAACATACAGGATCTGTGACTAAATGGGATCATCTGAGGAGACATTAACGTACAGGATCTGTGACTAAATGGGATCATCTGAGGAGACATTAACATACAGGATCTGTGACTAAATGGGATCATCTGAGGAGACATTAACGTACAGGATCTGTGACTAAATGGGTTCATCTGAGGAGACATTAACATACAGAATCTGTGACTAAATGGGATCATCTGATGTGTATTAATTAAGCAATAATGTCCGAGGGGGTGTGGTATACGGCGAATATACCGCAGCTAAGGCACAACGCAATGCGGAGTGCCTGGATACAGTGCTTAGCCGTGGTATATTGGCTATATAACACAAACACCTGAAATCCCTTATTGCTATTATAAACTGGTAACCAATGTAATTAGAGCAGTAAAAATACATGTTTTGTCATACCCGTGGTATACGGTTTCATATACCACGGCTGTCAGCCAATCAACATTCAAGGCTCGAACCACCCAGTTTATAACGTGTAATAATACATCGGTGTGTTTTGGTGCAGGCCTGAGTGAGGTGGGGCTCAGTGGTTACCAATGCACTCCAGTAGGTTGCTGTCGTAATAGAAGCCCTGTTGGCAGTAACATTCATAGCCAGGCTGTGTGTTCATACAGCGACCCTCCTTACAGATCTCATTGGAGAACAGCACACACTCATCGATATCTGTACACAGAGAAACAGGAGCAACGATCTCAACACAAACAAACTCCTGAAAACAAATCCTGCCATGTAAATGAATGCTGTAAATCTGACAACAGAAAACCTACCGTGGTTGGGCTGAGGTTGTGTAGCTACTCACCAATATGGACAGAAAGGCCGTACTCAGTTACTCCCTCCTCCTGGTAGAAACCTCGGCCCACCGGACACAGGGAATGGAACTCAGCTGGTTGGAGGAAAAACAACCAGCTTACTTTACTACTTTAGAGTGGCATTGAACAGTGCAATTAACTGAACAGATACCCAGCCCACCTGATGGGTCAGAGGCTTGGTAGACTATTGTGTGTGTGTATGTATATATTTATTTATATTCATGCATTTATATATTCTTTATTTATATATTCTTAATTCTATTCCTCTACATTAGATTTGTGTGTATTGTGTGTATTGTTGTGAAATTGTTAGATATTACTTGTTAGATATTAGTGCACTCTTGTAGCTAGAAACACAAGCATTTCGCTACACCGGCAATAACATCTGCTAAACATGTGTATGTGACCAATACAATTTGATTTGATTTGATGTTGTTGGGCCTGAGGTACGTACATGAGTGGTAGACGGGGCAGGGGTAGATCTCACAGTGGTCCCCCCAGCCCACACCGATGGAGCAGCAGCACTCCTGCTTGGTGACGTTGGTGGCCAGGACACTGTCACAGAACACTGTGTCATCCAGGTTCAGGTAACACTCCTTCTTATCCTCCATGTCCACCTCAATCTCTGGATGGAGAGGGAAGACAGGAAATAGATTGGTGTGTGTGTGTGTGTGTGTGTGTGTGTGTGTGTGTGTGTGTGTGTGTGTGTGTGTGTTTGCATGCAGAATACAGCTATATAGAGAGAGGGCTGAGAGGATATCAGTAATCTTACCCTCACAGCTGTGCTTGTCCTCAGACAGAATGAAGCCGTCTTTGCACACACACACATAGGAGCCCTGTCTGTTCTCACACACACCATGAGGCTGGCACAGACCCCTGTCTATCGCACACTCATCTATGTCTGCGTGGGTGGGTGGAAGGGAGAGAGAGAGGGAAGGAGAATGTGTTACTATCATCATGACTTCCATTAAAGGCCCAGTGCAGTCAAAAACCTACTTTTTCTGTGTTTTATAAATATTTTCACAATAGGAGGTTCGAATAATAATTGTGAAAATAATGATAATGCCCTTTTAGTGTAAGAGCTGTTTGAAAAGACTGCATGAAATATCAGCCTGTTTTGGTGGGAGGGACTGTTGGCCTTCCATGGTGACATCACCATGCAGTAAAATAGTTAATAGACCAATAAGAAAGTGGTGTCCAAAACCTCTCTGCTAATAACAGCTAAATGCCAGGTTCCCCCTCCCCACTTAAACCACTCTCAAAATTATTGCTTGAGAAATTGCTCTCAAGAAATTAAAACAATCACAGTAAGGTACTTAATTGTTACCCAGAAATGATTTGATATGGAAATAAAAACGACTGCATTGGCCCTTTAAGCTTGACTTATGATAATTTCAAATAATTACAGAGCTCCACTGCCAAGTTGGTTGACAGTACATGTTTTATTTCCCTGAACTCATAGAGAGGGTGGAGACTGACTGACCTTGGCACCGCCTCCCTCCGACAAGCATGTAGCCCTTCTGACATTCACAGCGATAGGAGCCCATGCTGTTGATACAGCGCCCCCTCTGGCAGTTAGAGGGACGCTCACATTCATTTATATCTGAGGGAGGAAAAGACCACAATCAAACGGCAACTGTGTGTTTGATCACCAGCTCTATACAGTGGACATGTTACTCATACTTCACTAGTAGTGTAAAAACATTGTTAACATGTCCATGAAGCTATAGTGATGTGATTCATAGGAAGTAGTTCCTGCCTTCACAATGGCTGCCCTCCTGAGTGCGCTGGTATCCTGGGTAGCACTGGCACTGGAAGGAGCCTTCTGTATTGACACAGCGCCCATTGGCACACAGTCTGTCATCCTCACACTCGTCAATGTCTGGAGGGGAGAGAAGGAGACACATGCAGTCTGTCAATAAAACCTGTACACCCATTGGTTTTCTTTGTTCAATATTATGAAGAAATAGTGGTAAACACTATACCACTGCAAGTCTGCCAGCATATAATGGTGTGTGTGTGTAGAACTAAGAGATATTCTACTCAATGTTAATGAGTACACTGACCTCTGCAGCCTTGGCTGTCTGCAGCTGGGAGGAAGCCTTCATTACAGAGGCAGCGGTAGGTTCCTGGCAGGTTCTCACAGCGCCCGTTGGGACACACCCCGCGCTTCTGGCACTCATTGACATCTAGTGGAAAGGTAGAGGGGTTGCAGGCAGTCATTTACACTGAGTATACAACACATCCCTCATTGATGTGACTTGTTAAATCCACTTAAATCAATATAGCTGAAGGGGAGGAGACAGGTAATTTTAAAACTTGAGACAATTGAGACATGGAATGTGTATGTGTGCCATTCAGAGGGTGAATGGGCAAGACAAAAGATTTAAGTGCTTTTGAACAGGGTATGGTAGTAGGTGCCAGGCGCATCGGTTTGTGTCAAGAACTGCAACGCTGCTGGGTTTTTCACGCTCAACAGTTTCCCGTGTGTATCAAGAAAGGTCCACCACCAAAAGGACATCAGACAACTTGACACAACTGTGAGAATCCTTGGAGTCAACATGGGCCAGCATCCCTGTGAAATGATTTTGACACCTTGTTGAGTCCATGCACTGACGAATTGAGGCTGTTCTGAGTGCAAAAGTGTGTGGGGGGGGGACTCACTATTAGGAAGGTGTTTCTAATGTTTGGTATACTTATTGTATATAAACCCTAGATTATTGACGCTATGTGTTGATCATTGAGAGACTTTGAAGCCATCGGTCAGCCATATTGGCACTCCCCAGTAGGAACAGTCCACCACAGGAATTCATGGAATTCTACAGTATTTACATGAAATGTTTCAAGGACAAAATGACATGTATTGAAGTATTTTGGTTGTTGTAGTGAGGACAGTAACATTAGTCATCTTCAGAAATGATATATTATGGTAAACGTTCATCTTTTTATTTTGTATGTTTAGCTCACATAATATAATTTAAACATATGCATCAAGGTGTCTGTAATATAATAAATGTGACCAAAAAACGAATGTAGACATTAATGCATGCATTTATATAGCTTCCTAAATATTTTTTACAATGGTGGGGGTATCAAGATGGGAGCATGGTGGCTTCAGCACAGCGATCCCTATCAGTCATCTAGTGTTTATATAAACAATTGGTTGCAGATTGCAGGAGGTAGGGGTGGAGTATGGCTGATAGAAACACCGTCAGAGGAACACCAGCTCTACACAGCCCTGACTGACTGGATTCGCTTGGTGCCCGTTGGAATCCTGCCTGCTGCTGTGTGTCTGGGTCAGACTCCCTCTGGCTGATTTACTAACTATGACTGATCAAGACCATTCTCTACATCACACAGCTCTGAATAGAGAATAGCTTCCATGTCATGGTTCAGACAAAACACACTGGGGAAGATCAACATATTAAATGTTCAGAATCAGTATTCTACTTTCTGATTTGACTGGCCTTCATAGTTTTTCCATAAGACTATCCTATTCACCATTCAGTAATGCCGACTACGGTGACATGGCCACTAGGTGGCAATACATCACCAAACGTAATGATAGTTAGAAACCTTAGAACAACAGCGAGATAGACGGTTAAAGGTAACGAAGGGAGTTGATTGGTGTGTGTGTTCTCTTTAGTATGTGTTTATCCATGTGTATGAAGACGTAGGTCTCACCGTAGCAGACACCACCCTGTGCCTGGTGACCAGAGAAGCAGGGAACACACTCATAGGAGCCCGGAGTGTTCTCACACTGCTCATTGGGACAGCTGCTGGGGTCCAGACACTCATTTATATCTGAGACAAGAGAATACACCAGACAAACACAGCCATTCATAAACACAAGAGCATTATTAAACCAATGCAGACACACATACACATATATTGAGTGTAGAAAACATCAGGAACAGCTGCTGGGGTCCAGACCCCCCCCACCTGGTCGGTCTACGTCATGGAATGAGCATTCTTAATGTTTTATGCACTCAGTGTACGTACACATAGAACACACACAAGTGTAGAGACAAACACCCTATGAATAGAGAAACGAGGACAGCAGCAGTCAGTGTATACCTTCACAGGCTGGCTGGCGTTGGGACTTGCTCCTGAAGCCTTTGTGACAATCACACTTGTAAGACCCTGGCAGGTTAACACACTGACCCCCCTGCCCACAGACGTCCGGCTTGGAGCACTCATTCACATCTAAAGATAAGTCCAAAACACACTAATGAGAAACCACAAGTGACAATGTAAAGACAAGAGAGGGAGAAACAGAGAACAGAAAACATATAAACCCACACACCACTCACCTAGACATCTGAGTTTCCCATGATACACCAAGAGCTTGTAGCCATGGAGACAACGGCAGCGATAGGAGCCTTCTGTGTTGATGCAGATGCCTCTTCCATGGCCACATGGCTCAGCATCACACTCATCATCATCTGGTAGAGAGCGGTAACTTGGAGGTTTAGGGAATTGGGACAATTACAACTCCTTTTGAGAATTGACATGCAAGTTCAATGAAACTATTCTGATATATGGTTTGTTATATGGCTCTGGTCAAAATATTTTGCCCAGTAAATACCTCCCATTCTTTTGGACATGTCTCTGTCAGTCCCTTGACTTACCCACACAGGCGTTCCTCTGAGGGTGGAGCCGGTAGCCAGCGTAGCACTCACACTTGTAGCCAGTGTGCACATTGACACACTCCCCATGGCCACAGAGGTTCCTGTTCAGCCTGCACTCGTCTGTCTCTGCTGTGGGGAGGGGGGCACACATCAATCTACATAACACGGTTGATCTCTGGACTGTGCATCCCATCATGGAGACGACAACGTTGCAGCTCTTAATGTGAACATGAGATGGTCGTTTTGATTGGACTGTGTAGTGGAACTCACGTGAGACCTGCGTCTGTGCCACCTCCAGGGGGTCACTGTCTGGGTTCAACCTGATGATGGGTGGAGGGGTGGGCTTTGTGATGATCTCTGTAGGATCAACCAGAGAAACACACAGACCCACTCAATGCCCCATGTCTCCCTGAATATCATCAGGCTTTCCTAGTAAAAGGTCTCTCTTGACCTCAACAGGACTTTCTGGATGAATTCATGTGAATTAAAGACTAAAGGAATGAGAGGGCATACCGGGGCCGCGGGGGGCATGGGTGGAGAGCTGCATGGGTGTGGTCATCTCTGGAGGCTCCTCCTACAGGACAGGACATAGAGACCCAGGCCAGTATGAAAATGCAGGGGCACAACTTTCACGGTGGACATTCTGAAATTGCATTTTTGTTCCCTCCAGTTTTATCACTGGAATGTGATACAAAACGAGGCAAATGGTGTGCTTTAGGACCACGCGGAAGCCTCAGAGCGGTCGGGTAGGCTGTTTGGAGTGTTTATCCAACTGGATAAAAGTAAAAAATATGCCCCCCCCACTTCTAAAACCAAAGTTGCACCCCTGCGAAAATGTATGCACTCACTACTGTAAGTGCTCTGGACAAGAACGTCTGCCAAACGACAAAAAATGTCAAATGTAAGAGGAGCTGCACACACACAGTCTCTCACACAATGACTGGTGTCTAAAGGAAAATAGATTCTTACCGGGGGCTTGACTTCTGAAAAGAGAACCCACAGAGAAAAACAGGTCAAAATGCAGAATAATTACGAATTGTAATTCACTGATTATGAATTTTAGGAACTATTAAATAACAATAATATGAAGGCATCCCCAATAACCTGACAGAATGCTCTCACAAGCTTAGCAATATCATCTTTCTAAGTGACTAAGAGACTCCAGAATGTAGTACATCTGTTGGCAGGCAGACAAAGATAATCGTGCCAAGAATTCATCTACGCCTTGGGAAAGCCACGGTGACGTACTCACCCTCCTGCTCCAGGCTGGTGTGGATCTGAGGAGGGAACGCCACCGTCTCCCGGACACTGTGGAGGAAGTAGCCCTTCCCTGCTGGACAGATCTTGCTGAAGGAGGCTGGGGGACCAGGGAGAGAAGACAAGAGAAGGAAAAACAGGGGATCCGATGGGCACTAATCATACAGCATATCACCTGTCAAATATTGGAAAATGTACCCCGCTCTCCTCCTCTTGCATTCTACTGACCTGTGCCGTCTTGGGGACACCTCTCACAGCTGGAGCCCCATGCCTTGCCCACGGTGCAGCAGCACATCTCCTGGGACAGGGGTGTGGGTAGGGCGTGCTCACAGCGACCCGCATCCGTTGCCATGAGGAAACACTGAGCCTGCTCCACCGGAGACGGAGATTCTGACAGCCAGGACCAATCAGAACAGAGCAAAACCCAACAGAGGTCTGAGCTAAGACTTTAGGCTGACAAAAGACGTAAATCGGTGTAGTGCTATTTATTGAGAGTAAAATCATATGCAATTTCTATCATTTTAGATGAGTGGCATTTTAAATCATGGAAATAATGGATCTGTAAAAACAACAAGCAAAATATTGGGACATCAAAGCTGTCTGCTTTGGTGACAGCTTTGTGGATGTGAAACACATTTCAGCCTCTCGATTGCCAACAAATAAAAAAAACAATTTAACACCTCACAGTCTCTAAACCAGCCCCAGATGGGAGGAGAGGAGACAGGAGAATAAAGTGAATAGTGCTGCTGCTACTGAAAATTATATGTCTGTGCTTAGTGAATGCAGAGTCCTGTGTTGGGCAGGGCACAGATTCACAAAACCTTAAGAAAATGTTTTTTCCTTAACTATAGACTTATGAAGAAAGTTAAGCAAAGTTGCTGTTCCTCTTAAAGGTTCTTGGAAATGTTCTTGCATTATTTCTTATGTTTCTCCTTACGCAAAAAAATTTAAAAGTTAGATTCTTGAAAATAAAGTTATTGAATTTGTTCTTGAAAAAAATATTAATCCCAAGACAACTAAACCATTGTCTTAAACTCAGGGCAGTGAGAGAATATGCTAATGAAGGCAACCGAACATGTTTTTTAACTTAATCGGAACATTTTAAACCCAAGAACATGTTTTAGAACAATAATCTCGGTACGAAATATGCTAACGTGATTGCCATTGCTAGCTAGATAGCTAGCTGTCATAACCTGATCTGTTTCACCTGTCCTTGTGATTGTCTCCTCTCCCCTCCAGGTGTCGCCCATCTTCCCCATTATCCCCTGTGTATTTATACCTGTGTTCTCTGTTTGTCCGTTGCCAGTTCGTCTTTTTTGTCAAGTCACCACGCGTTTTTCTCAGCTCCTGCTTTGTCCCAGTCTCTCTTAACTCGCCACCCTGGTTTTGACCCTTGCCTGTCCTATCTCTGAGCCCCCTGCCCGACTACTCTGCCTGTTCTGACCCTGAGCCTGCCTGCCGTCCTGTATCTTTGACCCTATACTCTGTATTATCGACCCCTGCCTGCCTTGACCTGTCGTTGCCTGCCCCTGTTGATATAATAAACATTGTTACTTTGACAGTCTGCATCTGGGTCTTACCTTAATTCCCGATACAAGCTAAAGTGCATATTTGAGAAGTTCATCAGAAAATCATGAATTATTAAGAAATGTTGGAGGAATTGCACTGATTTTTTTCTTAGGAAGCTTCTTCAGGTTTTGCATAAGAAGTGTTTTGTGAATCTGGGCCCAGGTCTGTCTGGAAAAGGTTCTGAGTCTCACCCACACATCTGGTCCTGTCCAGGGTGAAGCCAGGCTTACAGGCACACAGGAAACTACCCTGGGTGTTCAGGCAGTCCCCGTTCTGACACACCCCCTGCATGGTGCACTCGTTGATGTCTTACAGGTGAGTGGCAAAGAAAACGAGAGTGGGGGACAGAGAGTGGGGGGAGAGAGAGTGAGAGGAGAGAGAGTGGGGGGAGAGAGAGTGGGGGACAGAGTGAGGGGAGAGAGAGTGGGGGGAGAGAGAGTGGGGGGAGAGAGAGTGGGGGACAGAGTGAGGGGAGAGAGTGGGGGGAGAGAGAGTGGGGGAGAGAGAGTGGGGGACAGAGTGGGGGGAGAGAGAGTGGGGGACAGAGTGAGGGGAGAGAGAGGGGGGAGAGAGAGTGCGGGGAGAGAGAGTGGGGGGGAGAGAGAGTGGGGGACAGAGTGAGGGGAGAGAGAGTGGGGGAGAGAGAGAGGGGGAGAGAGAGAGTGGGGGACAGAGTGGGGGAGAGAGAGTGGGGGGAGAGAGAGTGAGGGGAGAGAGAGTGGGGGAGAGAGAGTGGGGGACAGAGTGGGGGAGAGAGAGTGAGGGGAGAGAGAGTGGGGGAGAGAGAGTGGGGGACAGAGTGAGGGGAGAGAGAGGGGGGGAGAGAGAGTGGGGGAGAGAGAGAGTGGGGGACAGAGTGGGGGGAGAGAGAGTGGGGGAGAGAGAGTGAGGGGAGAGAGAGTGGGGGAGAGAGAGTGGGGGACAGAGTGGGGGAGAGAGAGTGAGGGGAGAGAGAGTGGGGGAGAGAGAGTGGGGGACAGAGTGGGGGAGAGAGAGTGGGGGACAGAGTGGGGGAGAGAGAGTAGGGGGAGAGAGAGTGGGGGAGAGAGAGTGGGTGGAGAGAGAGTGGGGGAGAGAGAGTGGGGGAGAGAGAGTGGGGGAGAGAGAGTGAGGGGAGAGAGAGTGGGGGGAGAGAGTGGGGGAGAGAGAGTGGGGGACAGAGTGAGGGAAGAGAGAGTGGGGACAGAGTGAGTGGGGGAGAGAGAGTGGGGGACAGAGTGGGGGGAGAGAGGGGGACAGAGTGAGGGGAGAGAGAGTGGGGGAGAGAGAGTGGGGGAGAGAGAGTGGGGGAGAGAGAGTGGGGGACAGAGTGAGGGGAGAGAGAATGGGGGACAGAGTGGGGGAAGAGAGAGTGGGGGAGAGAGTGGGGGACAGAGTGGGGACAGAGAGTGGGGGGAGAGAGAGTGGGGGAGAGAGAGTGGGGGACAGAGTGGGGGGAGAGAGAGTGGGGACAGAGTGAGAGGAGAGAGAGTGGGGGAGAGAGTGGGGAGAGAGAATGGGGGACAGAGTGGGGAAGAGAGAGTGGGGGGGGAGAGAGAGTGGGGGACAGAGTGGGGACAGAGAGAGTGGGGGACAGAGTGAGGGGAGAGAGAGTGGGGGAGAGAGAGTGGGGACAGAGTGAGGGGAGAGAGAGTGGGGGAGAGAGTGGGGAGAGAGAGTGGGGGACAGAGTGAGGGGAGAGAGAGTGGGGGAGAGAGAGTGGGGGACAGAGTGAGGGGAGAGAGAGTGCGGGGAGAGAGAGTGGGGGACAGAGTGAGGGAAGAGAGAGTGGGGGAGAGAGTGGGGGACAGAGTGGGGACAGAGAGAGTGGGGGACAGAGTGAGGGAAGAGAGAATGGGGGGAGAGAGAGTAGGGGACAGAGTGGGGGAGAGAGTGGGGGGATTGGGGGAGAGAGTGGGGGAGAGAGAGTGAAAGAGAAAGTGAGGATTGGCTTGTCAGAGAAGCAGTAGCTATAGGACATGGGCAAAGATTTACACTCATACCAAATGTGTACCAAACAAAACTTTGTTCATGTTACCTTGACAGTGGGTGCTGTTGAGTCTCTTGTAGCCCAGAGGGCAGGTGGAACCATAGTCCTCTATGATGGTCTGCA